>NW_028297109.1:7984998-7987498 GCF_055798465.1 Pogonomyrmex barbatus
TTAGGTTAGGTTAGGTTAGGTTAGGTTAGGTTAGGTTAGGTTAGGTTAGGTTAGGTTAGGTTAGGTTAGGTTAGGTTAGGTTAGGTTAGGTTAGGTTAGGTTAGGTTAGGTTAGGTTAGGTTAGGTTAGGTTAGGTTAGGTTAGGTTAGGTTAGGTTAGGTTAGGTTAGGTTAGGTTAGGTTAGGTTAGGTTAGGTTAGGTTAGGTTAGGTTAGGTTAGGTTAGGTTAGGTTAGGTTAGGTTAGGTTAGGTTAGGTTAGGTTAGGTTAGGTTAGGTTAGGTTAGGTTAGGTTAGGTTAGGTTAGGTTAGGTTAGGTTAGGTTAGGTTAGGTTAGGTTAGGTTAGGTTAGGTTAGGTTAGGTTAGGTTAGGTTAGGTTAGGTTAGGTTAGGTTAGGTTAGGTTAGGTTAGGTTAGGTTAGGTTAGGTTAGGTTAGGTTAGGTTAGGTTAGGTTAGGTTAGGTTAGGTTAGGTTAGGTTAGGTTAGGTTAGGTTAGGTTAGGTTAGGTTAGGTTAGGTTAGGTTAGGTTAGGTTAGGTTAGGTTAGGTTAGGTTAGGTTAGGTTAGGTTAGGTTAGGTTAGGTTAGGTTAGGTTAGGTTAGGTTAGGTTAGGTTAGGTTAGGTTAGGTTAGGTTAGGTTAGGTTAGGTTAGGTTAGGTTAGGTTAGGTTAGGTTAGGTTAGGTTAGGTTAGGTTAGGTTAGGTTAGGTTAGGTTAGGTTAGGTTAGGTTAGGTTAGGTTAGGTTAGGTTAGGTTAGGTTAGGTTAGGTTAGGTTAGGTTAGGTTAGGTTAGGTTAGGTTAGGTTAGGTTAGGTTAGGTTAGGTTAGGTTAGGTTAGGTTAGGTTAGGTTAGGTTAGGTTAGGTTAGGTTAGGTTAGGTTAGGTTAGGTTAGGTTAGGTTAGGTTAGGTTAGGTTAGGTTAGGTTAGGTTAGGTTAGGTTAGGTTAGGTTAGGTTAGGTTAGGTTAGGTTAGGTTAGGTTAGGTTAGGTTAGGTTAGGTTAGGTTAGGTTAGGTTAGGTTAGGTTAGGTTAGGTTAGGTTAGGTTAGGTTAGGTTAGGTTAGGTTAGGTTAGGTTAGGTTAGGTTAGGTTAGGTTAGGTTAGGTTAGGTTAGGTTAGGTTAGGTTAGGTTAGGTTAGGTTAGGTTAGGTTAGGTTAGGTTAGGTTAGGTTAGGTTAGGTTAGGTTAGGTTAGGTTAGGTTAGGTTAGGTTAGGTTAGGTTAGGTTAGGTTAGGTTAGGTTAGGTTAGGTTAGGTTAGGTTAGGTTAGGTTAGGTTAGGTTAGGTTAGGTTAGGTTAGGTTAGGTTAGGTTAGGTTAGGTTAGGTTAGGTTAGGTTAGGTTAGGTTAGGTTAGGTTAGGTTAGGTTAGGTTAGGTTAGGTTAGGTTAGGTTAGGTTAGGTTAGGTTAGGTTAGGTTAGGTTAGGTTAGGTTAGGTTAGGTTAGGTTAGGTTAGGTTAGGTTAGGTTAGGTTAGGTTAGGTTAGGTTAGGTTAGGTTAGGTTAGGTTAGGTTAGGTTAGGTTAGGTTAGGTTAGGTTAGGTTAGGTTAGGTTAGGTTAGGTTAGGTTAGGTTAGGTTAGGTTAGGTTAGGTTAGGTTAGGTTAGGTTAGGTTAGGTTAGGTTAGGTTAGGTTAGGTTAGGTTAGGTTAGGTTAGGTTAGGTTAGGTTAGGTTAGGTTAGGTTAGGTTAGGTTAGGTTAGGTTAGGTTAGGTTAGGTTAGGTTAGGTTAGGTTAGGTTAGGTTAGGTTAGGTTAGGTTAGGTTAGGTTAGGTTAGGTTAGGTTAGGTTAGGTTAGGTTAGGTTAGGTTAGGTTAGGTTAGGTTAGGTTAGGTTAGGTTAGGTTAGGTTAGGTTAGGTTAGGTTAGGTTAGGTTAGGTTAGGTTAGGTTAGGTTAGGTTAGGTTAGGTTAGGTTAGGTTAGGTTAGGTTAGGTTAGGTTAGGTTAGGTTAGGTTAGGTTAGGTTAGGTTAGGTTAGGTTAGGTTAGGTTAGGTTAGGTTAGGTTAGGTTAGGTTAGGTTAGGTTAGGTTAGGTTAGGTTAGGTTAGGTTAGGTTAGGTTAGGTTAGGTTAGGTTAGGTTAGGTTAGGTTAGGTTAGGTTAGGTTAGGTTAGGTTAGGTTAGGTTAGGTTAGGTTAGGTTAGGTTAGGTTAGGTTAGGTTAGGTTAGGTTAGGTTAGGTTAGGTTAGGTTAGGTTAGGTTAGGTTAGGTTAGGTTAGGTTAGGTTAGGTTAGGTTAGGTTAGGTTAGGTTAGGTTAGGTTAGGTTAGGTTAGGTTAGGTTAGGTTAGGTTAGGTTAGGTTAGGTTAGGTTAGGTTAGGTTAGGTTAGGTTAGGTTAGGTTAGGTTAGGTTAGGTTAGGTTAGGTTAGGTTAGGTTAGGTTAGGTTAGGTTAGGTTAGGTTAGGTTAGGTTAGGTTAGGTTAGGTTAGGTTAGGTTAGGTTAGGTTAGGTTAGGTTAGGTTAGGTTAGGTTAGGTTAGGTTAGGTTAGGTTAGGTTAGGTTAGGTTAGG
>NW_028297110.1:0-2500 GCF_055798465.1 Pogonomyrmex barbatus
TAACCTAACCTAACCTAACCTAACCTAACCTAACCTAACCTAACCTAACCTAACCTAACCTAACCTAACCTAACCTAACCTAACCTAACCTAACCTAACCTAACCTAACCTAACCTAACCTAACCTAACCTAACCTAACCTAACCTAACCTAACCTAACCTAACCTAACCTAACCTAACCTAACCTAACCTAACCTAACCTAACCTAACCTAACCTAACCTAACCTAACCTAACCTAACCTAACCTAACCTAACCTAACCTAACCTAACCTAACCTAACCTAACCTAACCTAACCTAACCTAACCTAACCTAACCTAACCTAACCTAACCTAACCTAACCTAACCTAACCTAACCTAACCTAACCTAACCTAACCTAACCTAACCTAACCTAACCTAACCTAACCTAACCTAACCTAACCTAACCTAACCTAACCTAACCTAACCTAACCTAACCTAACCTAACCTAACCTAACCTAACCTAACCTAACCTAACCTAACCTAACCTAACCTAACCTAACCTAACCTAACCTAACCTAACCTAACCTAACCTAACCTAACCTAACCTAACCTAACCTAACCTAACCTAACCTAACCTAACCTAACCTAACCTAACCTAACCTAACCTAACCTAACCTAACCTAACCTAACCTAACCTAACCTAACCTAACCTAACCTAACCTAACCTAACCTAACCTAACCTAACCTAACCTAACCTAACCTAACCTAACCTAACCTAACCTAACCTAACCTAACCTAACCTAACCTAACCTAACCTAACCTAACCTAACCTAACCTAACCTAACCTAACCTAACCTAACCTAACCTAACCTAACCTAACCTAACCTAACCTAACCTAACCTAACCTAACCTAACCTAACCTAACCTAACCTAACCTAACCTAACCTAACCTAACCTAACCTAACCTAACCTAACCTAACCTAACCTAACCTAACCTAACCTAACCTAACCTAACCTAACCTAACCTAACCTAACCTAACCTAACCTAACCTAACCTAACCTAACCTAACCTAACCTAACCTAACCTAACCTAACCTAACCTAACCTAACCTAACCTAACCTAACCTAACCTAACCTAACCTAACCTAACCTAACCTAACCTAACCTAACCTAACCTAACCTAACCTAACCTAACCTAACCTAACCTAACCTAACCTAACCTAACCTAACCTAACCTAACCTAACCTAACCTAACCTAACCTAACCTAACCTAACCTAACCTAACCTAACCTAACCTAACCTAACCTAACCTAACCTAACCTAACCTAACCTAACCTAACCTAACCTAACCTAACCTAACCTAACCTAACCTAACCTAACCTAACCTAACCTAACCTAACCTAACCTAACCTAACCTAACCTAACCTAACCTAACCTAACCTAACCTAACCTAACCTAACCTAACCTAACCTAACCTAACCTAACCTAACCTAACCTAACCTAACCTAACCTAACCTAACCTAACCTAACCTAACCTAACCTAACCTAACCTAACCTAACCTAACCTAACCTAACCTAACCTAACCTAACCTAACCTAACCTAACCTAACCTAACCTAACCTAACCTAACCTAACCTAACCTAACCTAACCTAACCTAACCTAACCTAACCTAACCTAACCTAACCTAACCTAACCTAACCTAACCTAACCTAACCTAACCTAACCTAACCTAACCTAACCTAACCTAACCTAACCTAACCTAACCTAACCTAACCTAACCTAACCTAACCTAACCTAACCTAACCTAACCTAACCTAACCTAACCTAACCTAACCTAACCTAACCTAACCTAACCTAACCTAACCTAACCTAACCTAACCTAACCTAACCTAACCTAACCTAACCTAACCTAACCTAACCTAACCTAACCTAACCTAACCTAACCTAACCTAACCTAACCTAACCTAACCTAACCTAACCTAACCTAACCTAACCTAACCTAACCTAACCTAACCTAACCTAACCTAACCTAACCTAACCTAACCTAACCTAACCTAACCTAACCTAACCTAACCTAACCTAACCTAACCTAACCTAACCTAACCTAACCTAACCTAACCTAACCTAACCTAACCTAACCTAACCTAACCTAACCTAACCTAACCTAACCTAACCTAACCTAACCTAACCTAACCTAACCTAACCTAACCTAACCTAACCTAACCTAACCTAACCTAACCTAACCTAACCTAACCTAACCTAACCTAACCTAACCTAACCTAACCTAACCTAACCTAACCTAACCTAACCTAACCTAACCTAACCTAACCTAACCTAACCTAACCTAACCTAACCTAACCTAACCTAACCTAACCTAACCTAACCTAACCTAACCTAACCTAACCTAACCTAACCTAACCTAACCTAACCTAACCTAACCTAACCTAACCTAACCTAACCTAACCTAACCTAACCTAACCTAACCTAACCTAACCTAACCTAACCTAACCTAACCTAACCTAACCTAACCTAACCTAACC
>NW_028297110.1:7500-80000 GCF_055798465.1 Pogonomyrmex barbatus
CTAACCTAACCTAACCTAACCTAACCTAACCTAACCTAACCTAACCTAACCTAACCTAACCTAACCTAACCTAACCTAACCTAACCTAACCTAACCTAACCTAACCTAACCTAACCTAACCTAACCTAACCTAACCTAACCTAACCTAACCTAACCTAACCTAACCTAACCTAACCTAACCTAACCTAACCTAACCTAACCTAACCTAACCTAACCTAACCTAACCTAACCTAACCTAACCTAACCTAACCTAACCTAACCTAACCTAACCTAACCTAACCTAACCTAACCTAACCTAACCTAACCTAACCTAACCTAACCTAACCTAACCTAACCTAACCTAACCTAACCTAACCTAACCTAACCTAACCTAACCTAACCTAACCTAACCTAACCTAACCTAACCTAACCTAACCTAACCTAACCTAACCTAACCTAACCTAACCTAACCTAACCTAACCTAACCTAACCTAACCTAACCTAACCTAACCTAACCTAACCTAACCTAACCTAACCTAACCTAACCTAACCTAACCTAACCTAACCTAACCTAACCTAACCTAACCTAACCTAACCTAACCTAACCTAACCTAACCTAACCTAACCTAACCTAACCTAACCTAACCTAACCTAACCTAACCTAACCTAACCTAACCTAACCTAACCTAACCTAACCTAACCTAACCTAACCTAACCTAACCTAACCTAACCTAACCTAACCTAACCTAACCTAACCTAACCTAACCTAACCTAACCTAACCTAACCTAACCTAACCTAACCTAACCTAACCTAACCTAACCTAACCTAACCTAACCTAACCTAACCTAACCTAACCTAACCTAACCTAACCTAACCTAACCTAACCTAACCTAACCTAACCTAACCTAACCTAACCTAACCTAACCTAACCTAACCTAACCTAACCTAACCTAACCTAACCTAACCTAACCTAACCTAACCTAACCTAACCTAACCTAACCTAACCTAACCTAACCTAACCTAACCTAACCTAACCTAACCTAACCTAACCTAACCTAACCTAACCTAACCTAACCTAACCTAACCTAACCTAACCTAACCTAACCTAACCTAACCTAACCTAACCTAACCTAACCTAACCTAACCTAACCTAACCTAACCTAACCTAACCTAACCTAACCTAACCTAACCTAACCTAACCTAACCTAACCTAACCTAACCTAACCTAACCTAACCTAACCTAACCTAACCTAACCTAACCTAACCTAACCTAACCTAACCTAACCTAACCTAACCTAACCTAACCTAACCTAACCTAACCTAACCTAACCTAACCTAACCTAACCTAACCTAACCTAACCTAACCTAACCTAACCTAACCTAACCTAACCTAACCTAACCTAACCTAACCTAACCTAACCTAACCTAACCTAACCTAACCTAACCTAACCTAACCTAACCTAACCTAACCTAACCTAACCTAACCTAACCTAACCTAACCTAACCTAACCTAACCTAACCTAACCTAACCTAACCTAACCTAACCTAACCTAACCTAACCTAACCTAACCTAACCTAACCTAACCTAACCTAACCTAACCTAACCTAACCTAACCTAACCTAACCTAACCTAACCTAACCTAACCTAACCTAACCTAACCTAACCTAACCTAACCTAACCTAACCTAACCTAACCTAACCTAACCTAACCTAACCTAACCTAACCTAACCTAACCTAACCTAACCTAACCTAACCTAACCTAACCTAACCTAACCTAACCTAACCTAACCTAACCTAACCTAACCTAACCTAACCTAACCTAACCTAACCTAACCTAACCTAACCTAACCTAACCTAACCTAACCTAACCTAACCTAACCTAACCTAACCTAACCTAACCTAACCTAACCTAACCTAACCTAACCTAACCTAACCTAACCTAACCTAACCTAACCTAACCTAACCTAACCTAACCTAACCTAACCTAACCTAACCTAACCTAACCTAACCTAACCTAACCTAACCTAACCTAACCTAACCTAACCTAACCTAACCTAACCTAACCTAACCTAACCTAACCTAACCTAACCTAACCTAACCTAACCTAACCTAACCTAACCTAACCTAACCTAACCTAACCTAACCTAACCTAACCTAACCTAACCTAACCTAACCTAACCTAACCTAACCTAACCTAACCTAACCTAACCTAACCTAACCTAACCTAACCTAACCTAACCTAACCTAACCTAACCTAACCTAACCTAACCTAACCTAACCTAACCTAACCTAACCTAACCTAACCTAACCTAACCTAACCTAACCTAACCTAACCTAACCTAACCTAACCTAACCTAACCTAACCTAACCTAACCTAACCTAACCTAACCTAACCTAACCTAACCTAACCTAACCTAACCTAACCTAACCTAACCTAACCTAACCTAACCTAACCTAACCTAACCTAACCTAACCTAACCTAACCTAACCTAACCTAACCTAACCTAACCTAACCTAACCTAACCTAACCTAACCTAACCTAACCTAACCTAACCTAACCTAACCTAACCTAACCTAACCTAACCTAACCTAACCTAACCTAACCTAACCTAACCTAACCTAACCTAACCTAACCTAACCTAACCTAACCTAACCTAACCTAACCTAACCTAACCTAACCTAACCTAACCTAACCTAACCTAACCTAACCTAACCTAACCTAACCTAACCTAACCTAACCTAACCTAACCTAACCTAACCTAACCTAACCTAACCTAACCTAACCTAACCTAACCTAACCTAACCTAACCTAACCTAACCTAACCTAACCTAACCTAACCTAACCTAACCTAACCTAACCTAACCTAACCTAACCTAACCTAACCTAACCTAACCTAACCTAACCTAACCTAACCTAACCTAACCTAACCTAACCTAACCTAACCTAACCTAACCTAACCTAACCTAACCTAACCTAACCTAACCTAACCTAACCTAACCTAACCTAACCTAACCTAACCTAACCTAACCTAACCTAACCTAACCTAACCTAACCTAACCTAACCTAACCTAACCTAACCTAACCTAACCTAACCTAACCTAACCTAACCTAACCTAACCTAACCTAACCTAACCTAACCTAACCTAACCTAACCTAACCTAACCTAACCTAACCTAACCTAACCTAACCTAACCTAACCTAACCTAACCTAACCTAACCTAACCTAACCTAACCTAACCTAACCTAACCTAACCTAACCTAACCTAACCTAACCTAACCTAACCTAACCTAACCTAACCTAACCTAACCTAACCTAACCTAACCTAACCTAACCTAACCTAACCTAACCTAACCTAACCTAACCTAACCTAACCTAACCTAACCTAACCTAACCTAACCTAACCTAACCTAACCTAACCTAACCTAACCTAACCTAACCTAACCTAACCTAACCTAACCTAACCTAACCTAACCTAACCTAACCTAACCTAACCTAACCTAACCTAACCTAACCTAACCTAACCTAACCTAACCTAACCTAACCTAACCTAACCTAACCTAACCTAACCTAACCTAACCTAACCTAACCTAACCTAACCTAACCTAACCTAACCTAACCTAACCTAACCTAACCTAACCTAACCTAACCTAACCTAACCTAACCTAACCTAACCTAACCTAACCTAACCTAACCTAACCTAACCTAACCTAACCTAACCTAACCTAACCTAACCTAACCTAACCTAACCTAACCTAACCTAACCTAACCTAACCTAACCTAACCTAACCTAACCTAACCTAACCTAACCTAACCTAACCTAACCTAACCTAACCTAACCTAACCTAACCTAACCTAACCTAACCTAACCTAACCTAACCTAACCTAACCTAACCTAACCTAACCTAACCTAACCTAACCTAACCTAACCTAACCTAACCTAACCTAACCTAACCTAACCTAACCTAACCTAACCTAACCTAACCTAACCTAACCTAACCTAACCTAACCTAACCTAACCTAACCTAACCTAACCTAACCTAACCTAACCTAACCTAACCTAACCTAACCTAACCTAACCTAACCTAACCTAACCTAACCTAACCTAACCTAACCTAACCTAACCTAACCTAACCTAACCTAACCTAACCTAACCTAACCTAACCTAACCTAACCTAACCTAACCTAACCTAACCTAACCTAACCTAACCTAACCTAACCTAACCTAACCTAACCTAACCTAACCTAACCTAACCTAACCTAACCTAACCTAACCTAACCTAACCTAACCTAACCTAACCTAACCTAACCTAACCTAACCTAACCATCTCGACCTAACCTTTCATAAATTTGGTTAGGACAAGTCCATTAGGTTACCCAAAACACAACCAAGCAAAAAAAAAAAAAAAAAAAAAAGAAAGGAAGGATGAAAGAAATTCAAATTTACATATTTTAAATTAAAATTTTGTATATTTATATATTTAATGTTTTAAATATTAATTTTTAAATTTTTAAATCTAATATTTATATTTTCAAATTTAAAATTCAAAAATTTTTTATTAATTGTTAATTTTAATTTTAATTATTTAAAATTTTTAATTTCTAGTTTGAATTTAAATTTAAATACTTAATTAATTTTTAAATTTAAATTTTAATTTTAAATTCAGATTTTTAAATTTTGTAATCCACAAATTTTTATAATTCCATAATTCTAAAAATTCTAAATTTAAATTTTAGTTAATATTTTAAATCTTAAATATTAATTAAAATTTATATTTTATTTTAAATTTATAATTTTAATTTAAATTTTAATTTTAGAAATAAAATTTTAAATATTACATATTTAATATTATTACATATTTAAATTAAAAAAAAAAAAAAAAAAAAAAAAAAAAAAAAAAAAAAAAAATTTTAATTCCGCAATATAAAATATTAATTTTATTTTAAGTTATTCATTTTATATATTATTTTTAGTTATTTTATTAATATTTCATATTTTTAAATTATAATTTTTAATTTATAATTTTAATAACTAATATAATATTACGCGAATCAATCTTTCATGTTTTTTTTTTGTTTTGCAAAAGTTTTTTTTATTTCTAGCGAAACCGTGTCGATTAAGCTTAATTTTATCACACTTAGAGGAAACAAGGCTATTCTAAATATGTCTAAATCAAAACAAAATTTATAATTAATCATTTTCATGTATATTTAAAAAAAAAAAAAAAAAAAAAAAAAAAAAAGAACATTGCGTGGAGCATTCGAAACGCATGCACATGTAAACACGGCAAAACTCTTGTCGATACATTTCGTCGATATGACAGGTTTCCTAACCCTAAATGATGTAAACTTTAATGATTAATTTCGTTTTGCAAGGTAGAGCGATGCTTTTTTCTGCCAGATTCTTTCGTTTTAGACGCAAAGACACGTCGAAATCTTTTTATCAAAATCGAAAGTAGGTGGATTTAAACTGGACATTTACCAACATTCTTATACGTAAACATATAATTACTTAGCAAAGAGTTAAGAATTTACTATTGCGTTGTCCAATTTTTTTTTTTTTTCTTTTATCTCTATTACAAAGTTGTATGTGGAATATATTTATTAATAGTAAAACATTTTACATTTAGAAAGCTGTATGAAACAAATTGAAAATTGTGGCTTCCTCAAATGAGAGAAATAATAACTTTAAGGCTACACAAATCATGAAAAAAAAAAAAAAAAACGTTTTTAAAAAATTATACAGAGACAGAAGCCGAGGAGTATTTCAGAGTAAAATAGTTTCTTATTTAATCACATAATATATATGAAAAAAAAAAAAAAAAAAAAAAAGGATTCTTTTATATTAAATTTGTTTTTTTCTTAGTATATGAATAGTAAAGATGGAAATATAGAAAAATTAAATATGACATCCCCAGGATTAGAAAATGATCTACGGAAACTTTAGAAGATCTGGCTAAAATCTATCGAGAGTGCAATTTTACTTATAATCCAAAATTTAATGATTTATCTATCTTAACCGTGAAAGAAACAAGATACTGTCTATAATCAAGATAAATTCTGTACTCATTACTCTGGGAACAACCAGCTGTGAAAAAATGGCTCAGATTCCATGATACATTCTTAATACTTATATGAAGAAAAGGCTTAACTGTGATATTATAGGTATATTTTTATCAAATTTTTTTATTTTTGTATTATTATTAAATCGTGAGAAAAGTAATATGTAGATTATACAAGAATTATAATATTAATATAGTTACGCAACCAAGACAAATTGCTGAGATAAGTGTTGCCAAAAGAGTCAGCCAAAAAGGAAATTGGGACCTTGGTAGAATTCTATTCCAACATATAATTGAGCATTAACATATGTCGAATTATACGCACATTATATTAGATGAAATTCATTAACTAGACAAAAATTTTGAAAATTTTGATTTTCTATTATTTGTTGTTAAAAGATTATTACAAATATATTCTAAACAAGTGAAAGTTATTCTCATGTCGGTAATAATTGATGTGACAGAATTTGCAAAATACTTTTCAAATGAATTAGCAGAATCGAAATTCCCGAATTATCAAAATTCCTGAAAAGAAAAATTTTTTTAAATTTGTACCTATTATCTGGTTGAGATAACAAATCTAGGGATTATAAGTACACATGAAAATAATTATTTCAAATTTTATAATTTCTGTTCATGTATGTATGTGTGTACATACACACACACACATACACTCACACACACACACACACACACACACACACACACACACATATATAAAATTTGCAAGTGTACAAATTTGTATCATGCGTAACGATAAATTTGTATGATGCGTAACGATAAATTTGTAAAAAGTATCTGCTGTGGAATGAAAAATCAGTCAATATATGATCAATTTTTGCTCGCTTATTATCGATGCTTTAGATAAAATTGACATAAATGATAATGCAGGAGATTGAAATTCATTTCAAAGACGTGCTGTTCATGTATTTTTATCAGGACTTTATGAAATTGAAGAGTTATATAATTACTTGACATTGACTTGTTGCAAAGATAAATTATGAGATCTAGTGATTTTACATTCATTGATTTCTGTGTGTGATGACGGACAGTTACGTGTTTTTTCACTAACCATTGGAAGATTATAGTTACGTTATACTTTCTACAAATATTGCTGAAAGCATTATTACTATGCCGAGTGTAAAATATGATATACAATTTTTATATAAATTATACGTTTAATTCATATGAAAAGGGAAAAAAATCGTTTAATTGTGAAAAGAAATATTAAAAATATTTAAAAATAATGATTATCGAAAAGGGGAAAAAAAAAAAAAAAAAAAAAAAAAAAAGTAATTTGATACATAATTTCCAATAATAGACTTTTGCCTTGTGAAACAACTGATCGAGAATCCCATCACGCGATATCAAACTTTAAAATTTTGTTGAGCGAGTAAAGCAAATTGTATACAACGAGCGGGTCGTATAATAGATGATAGAGTGTACAGATTAGTAAAAAGCATTTTATGATGTAAGTAATTAAAATACTTAGAAATCATATTTTGTGTTTGTCATGTGCAATAATCTCTTAATTATTTTCCTATAAAATTTACAGAATATTTTGGATGATGAAAGTATATGTTTCGCGAAAATGCTTCGCGTTTCGCTCGCTAATGTTATTCTTCGTATTAAAGTTCTTGATATCGATGAGCCACATGTACTTCTTTCGCAGTCCCTTGATCCATCAGTTTTTCTAATTTGACAAACGATATTCTAATCTTAAAAGAAGTCGGGCCTTTGATAGATGAGGACGATTCTTACCTATCTTTCGATGGAAAATTAATTGATCTTGACAAAGCGATGGCGCGTTTTCAGCTCGATATTCGAATTTTGAAATTTATCATGTTGGGCCACGTTTTTGGAATGTTATAAGATACTATTATTATGGGAGCTAGTATATCTGTTAACGTTTTTATTCTTGAGAGATGCCATTCTACTGTTTCTTCATATACTACACGGAAAAAAAAAAAAATGGATTCGTTCCAACGGTGACTGCATCGTTACTTTAAACGTTTATAAAATATGGCAGAATGAAAAGGCAAACTGTCAATTAAACACTCATCAAGCCGAGAGATAATGGACCTAAAGAAATGGGGGAGAATTCTCTGTTTAAGAACTCTTCGTGAATTGGATGCTCTAGCGAATAAAGTCACTAATTGATTATTCTATTTGGGAATTAAAAAGAATACTGAAGTAAACAAAGTCATCTAGGAAGGTCTATTTAATTTTTAAATTAATTTTTTAAATTTACTTTTGTGATTGTATTATTACTTTTTAATTTAATTATTTTTGATTAGTTTTTAATCATGTGTGTATGTATCATGTGTGTATATATTATCCTTAAACATTTGTCTTCTGGTATTTTGCAATTATATTTTATGTATAATTTGTCATGCAATATGTCTTACATTAGATTGTTTTCTATCATCAAAATCTATCTTCCAATAATTTTATAGTTAGATTATAATTATAATTTTTGTTATTATTTTTTATTTCTCTTATCGTTATTTCGTCATATTGTTATTTTATCATTATAATAATAGAATAATAACTTTGATAACCAATTTTTATCAACTTTACAAACTTTAAACTTACAAATAAATAAATTGCATAATTGGATAAATATCGGAATGCAATTGGACGATAACTATAATCATGATGATATTATAATTTGTCACTTTTATTAACATTAAGTTGAAAATTAAAATACTATAATCACATTCCATTATTCTGAAATTTTCCCTTCATCTTTAAATTTTTTCTAATGGTATAGTCTTTCTGATATGTATATATATAAAAAATTTTTTAGTTTTTCTTTGTTTTACTTTATACATATATGAGTGAAAAATTAATTTCTCTAGAATAAAAAAAAAAGTGTCTATGGAGACACTCTATTGTACTTGTTACAAAACAAATCAGGTTTTTTTTTGCTTATAATAATGTATATGATAATTGTAGTATTATGGACCCATAAAAATGTCATGCTATTTTTTTATTTACATTTGTTATTTTTATATTCATGGTGGTTATTTTTATACTTCAAATAACACAAGATTTGACATTTATTATATGAAGGAAAAATGTTGTAATTTTCAAGAATATAAAAAGATTGAAATAACATTTTAAGTGACAACATTTGAAGATTGCATGTCAATTTTTGTACAAAAATTTATATGTCAGGAAAGTATCAAAATAATAATTAAAATTCTCAAAATTTTTCCAAATTTTCAAGATTATTTATGTTTAATACGTAATTTATAGAAGTATAGACGATTGAAAATTTAATATGAATAAAATTACGTATGATCGGTAATAAAGTTACATAAAGTGTTATCGATCATCGATATTTAGGAAAAATTTAAATTCTCGAAGATTAAAATATTAGAAGAATAAAATTGAACAAAGACAGTAATTTTTGCTTTATTATTGTTATTTTGTTATCTACATTATGTAAACATATATAAACACAAGATATGAAATACATAGGTTTACATACATACGAAGATTTGATTAGATTATATTAAGTTGTATATTTGCGCGATTAAAAATTGTGTGAAAAACATACATTATATGAGAAGCAAAAGACATGTATATCCAATAATTTTATGAGAGACATTTTTAAGAATAACTAGAGAGAAACTAGAGGAACTTATGATGTAAGAGTATTATCAGAGAGAAGCCTGAGTGGTCATGGACACGTTTTAGCTGTACCCTTATTCGCGTAGGTAATGTGCACGTTTTTGTAGTTCTCTTCCGTGTTAGACGCAAGAGTGATAAAAAAAAAGGACAGTCGTGTTCATATCGCCTCTCTTCATCTAGCTCTTGCGTCTAGTACGAAAGAAAACCGCAAAAACGTGCATATTATTTACGCGAATAAGGGTATAGCTAAAACGCGTCCGTGACCACTCTCTCAGGCTTTTCTCTCAGGATAGCACACACCAGAATGAGATTTTTATCGGCAGTGTCAAAAAATGGAACTCGCTATTTAGTTCGAACATGCAAAACGGAACTTGGAGCGCTAGTGTACAGAGTGTCGACGGTCCCACGAAAAAAAAAAAAAAAAAAAAAAAAAAAAAATCTAACTGGCCTCTCTCAGGCTTTTCTCAGGTGAAAGCAACGGCATTTTCTTGCGCAGTTTGTCAAATTTGGAACAATGTTAATGCGAAGGAAAATACAAATTATAATACAAATATTCCGATAACTGCTAGTCATTTATGAGCATTATAATATAGGCATAAAATATATTCTTTACATTTATGCGCAATATGTGCACGCGATGCACACATTCCGATTTTAATTGTATACATATATGCTTAAATTTGCATATATATTGCTTCGTGTATATTGCTTCTCATGTATCCATTTGTAAGATGGAATCACAGAGAATCATTGTGCTGCTATAATTAACGAGAAAAATAAATCACCTAAATTAACTTCGTTTACATTCTTTTACATTAAAATACAACCCTTTCTAGATCATAGATTAACCATTAATTCTGATATATTGATATACATTAAAGCTAAGTCTCTTACTTTCAAGTAAAATTAAAAACTGAAGGCACCCACACACTACACTATACTCTATATTTTCTAACTGTCGCATCCCTGAGTCACATCGCAGTCTTCTACACACTTTCCTTCTCTTCTCTCCCTCTCACTCATTTTATTTTATATCTTTAATTTTACATAACCTTACATAAAATAAATAATCTAAATAAAATAATTATTTAGTACATACAAAATGGCATTAATTTATTACAGATTATAAATAACAACTATTTGTTGGTATCACATTGAAGTCGATCCTACATCAAGACCTCTTAAGATGAGACATCGTTCTTGCAAGCGCTTCATATGTGACGTTAAATATGCATTTTCTATATACAAATCCTTCACCAAGACGTCAGCATTGGCTAATTTATTTGCCTATTAAGATAAATCACAAATAATAGAAACGATAAATTTTTATTTCATTAGGCGGTTAAAACTTTATTTTCAAAGCTTAGCAAGCTTCAACTTTGATTAACTATTTTCTAAGATTTCACGATTAATATACGTTTCCCTGAAACAGCTTATGCTAATTTTAGAAAGATGATTCATCTCTATACATATACGACAATATCTTTCATTTATACATTATCCTATTATAAAATGTTCCAGCAAACATAAATTTACATGTGATATAAATATAACATACACATTATATAACAGTTACATTGTTGAATGGAAAATTACAACTAACATTTATATTAGATGTAACCTAGTGTTTGCTGGAGTGTAACTATACAACATGTTTTTGTACTCTCTTATTACAATTTTGTAATTAGTGTGATGAAAATTGTTTAAAAAAGTTTAACGATATTGATAAATTATTGTATAACACGTTGAACATTCGTTACCTGATCGATAGTCGTTTCAATTTGTATCCTAAGTCTTTCTTGAGTATTACGAATAAGGCACTGTAATTCACATACTTCTGTCTGATGCTGCATCATAATACCTATAATTAAAAAAAAAAAAAAAAAAAAAATAGATTACAATCTAATCTTATTTTTAAATTTAAAAGATCTAAAGCAGCAGTTTTACATAAAGCAAAATATAAACATGTTTTTCATTACTTTGTTGTAAATGAAATCGGTTAAAGCTTAAAATTTATTAAGTAAAATGAACCTTAAACGTTTTGTTAAATAAAACAAAAAAAAATTATTAAGTGAAAAGAACACTCACGCTGCAATAGTTTCTCGATGTACTGCCGTTGTTGTTTAATGTAACGTTGTAAATGTCGTTTCTTACGTTCTTGTGTGTAAAGTTTCATTTTTAAGTTTTGCAAAATATTTATATTGACGCAACCTATTTGCTGTTGAGCATTGTTCTGTGAGCACATACAACTAGTTTCTTTAATTTCGTCATGTATCGTTTTCAATTCCGAGTCGCACTTATCTTCCTCTCTCGTCGCTAACATATTTTTAGCTTCAATTAAGCTATTCTGATCTTTTATCCTGTAATCTTTATTTATACCTTTGATTCCTTTCACAGAATACTCGCTATGAGTATTGTAGAAATTATGATCATCGATATGATCTTCTTGTTTCAAAAGTCTATTAAGATCATTGGATAATGGAAATTCCATCGAAATGTGGCACGTTTGATTATTCGTGCCACATAAATCCATGTTTACAGATATTTCATTTGTTGATGGAATACTAGACATACTGGAAGATTTGCAATGCGAGGAATCCGTGGAAAGTGTTGTTGAGAACATTTCGTCCGGAACTTGCACGCAAGAATCATTCGTAACTGGCTGTCCCATCAGTTTTAATTTTTCACGAAGATCTCTAATTTCTAGATTTTTCTGAGAGATATCGTTTTCAGTTTTAATCTTCCATTTTTCGAATTCTTCCTCGAGGTCTATGTACTGAGACATTAAAGATACAAAACAAGTTATGTAAGATAAAGATTTATATCGATAAAATAATATAATGCGATATATTTGACTATTGAAAACAAAACGTAGATATTTATCTTACCTGTTGTTCTAAATTAAACTTTTCCTCTATAGGAGATAATCGTCCATTATTTTTCGATTTATCCGAAGGACTAATCAATTCTTCATATTCGGTTATTTTATTAATAAGCTCGGCAAGTTTGTCATCACTTATTTTTTGTTCTTGTTCAAAGAGCAATCTCTCCTCTTCCAATTTAGCGGCCCAATAATCTTCGCACTCTTCGTATTCCGTTTTTAATAAATCTAAACTTCGTTCGAGTTCTTGACAACGTTCGTTCAATTGTTTCCTCTCAATGTCTAATAATTCTACGTTCGTTGTCACGATCTTTGCAACACTCTCAACTTCGGTAACATTTAAAAAATTGTTTCTCTCCTTGTTAGATTTGCATTGATCCATAAGATGCTCTTCTTTACGTGGTGGATAATCTCTAAGACTTGTTATCTTTTGCGTTATATTTTTTGAATCTTGACTAGTGAGATCATTCAAATTTTCCGTGCTACTTGACATTGTTGTACGCTTCACGGAAAGAGGCTTCGATATTTTTGAAATGACCAAATCTCGTAAAGACTCGTTAGCTCGTTCCTCACATTCCATTTCAAGCTCAGACGCTATACTTTTCCCGAAATCTCGTGCGGGACAATGTAATGTAAAATTAGATCGCAGCTCAGTGATTAATCTCGATAAATCATCTCTGAAGACACATTCTGGTAGACATTTTGCACTTGTCGATAATATCTTTTCCAAATCTTTTATAATCGTGTCTCTGAGTCTTTTGTATTCCATTGTGTCAGAATTAGATATATCGATCTGTTCTTTGTCGGTATCAAAGTCAAACGTGACCTTCTCATTAATTTGTCCATCGGTTTTAAATTCTTGCGTCGCGTGTTCTTTATCTCGGCTTTCATCTATCTGTAAATCATATGCTAGAGATGAGGATGTCTCGTATTTCATATCTTTACCGTGACATTTTAAATCTTCCAATTCCGCGCAGAGTTCGTCATTTTGATCTCGCAGAAATGTCACTTCGGATTGCAGCTGTTTAATGCGATCGACAAAGAAATTGACTTGCTCTTGTTGTTTCGCTTCTATGCTTTGTATCTCGTCATGCTCCGCATCTAATATCTTTATCTGCGTTAGCAAATCATTGTTGGATTGCCGTAACTTTTCAATCTGACTAAGAAGAATTTTATTCTCCGCTTCGAGTATTTGATTCTCTTGCAAAATATTTACAACTTTATTTTTCATCTCGTGATTCTCTTTCTGTAGCATCTGTAACTGATTGTCTTTTGATTTAAGAGCCGTAGCGTTCATCTCCCGTTCGATATTAAGCTGATCGGAAAATTCTTTCGTGATTTCAACGTAACGCTGTTCGTTCTGTCTTTGTAAATCTTTCTTTGTCTTTTCTAATTGAACGTGATATTCATCGATCTCTTGCGCCAATAAGTTTGCTCTTTCATTAGCCTCCAACATATCGAACCGCATCTTCTCTCTTTCCACTTTCATGTTGTCTATTATAGCAATTAGATTGCGTTGTTCATCTTGATGAGCGATCATCATTTCTCGTAATAAAGTAATATGAGTTTGAATAGTACTATTATGTAATGATTCATTCAAACTTTTAAGTTCGTCACATATGATATTTGTTATTTCTGCGAGGCTTGTATCCAAAGCATCATGATCTCTGTGATCGGATGATACCATAGTTACGTTAGAAACTCCAGCGATCTTTTCTTCTGCATCAGAGTCTCTACTAGTCTGCCGTAGATTAATTTTATGAGATACACATGTATTAAAATTTAATGTGCTTACATCGTAGTTTACAACACTGTTACAAGATGCATTATCCTCTTGCAGAACCTTTATATTTTTCCTCTTTTGAAATATAATCACAAATTCATCGAAGCTTATCAATCCATCGCAATTATGATCGAGTCTTTCAAAGATAGATTCTGTTATTTGCTTCGGAAGCTCTGGAATCTCTAAACAACTTGATATAAATTGCATTGTTACAGGATCTGTATTTTCTCTTAAATAAACTTTAATTTTCTCCCATAAGCGTATCAATTTAGTTTCATCTGTTGTGACATTAGCTTTCATATCTGGAAAATTAGTCCTCGAAGCACTATCGGCCAATAGCGACAAAGTTTGATTCTTCTCAATATCAAAATTACATGTATTTAAACTATGGTATTGTACAATATGCTGTTTATCAGTTATGAATCCTTGAAATTTTTTCAGAAAGAGTAATAAGCCATCTCGAAATTCTTGAAAGGATATCGTTTGTTTATTTGGATGATGTTTGCAAATGCATAATTTTAATTCTTCGATCAATCCATCGAGTTGTAACTTGTTGCAAACAGAGAAGAGATCATCTTCGTCAAGTTCATCCTTCCCTCTTGTTAAACAGCTCTCAAATACTGCAAAAAGCTGTTGTTCATAAAGATCATTGCTATGTTCAGCCATGTCTTTCTTTCATGATTTCCCAATTAATTGATCCCAATACTAATTTCCATAATATATCTGCAAAGCGTAATAATAATTCATTATTGTATTACAAAGTAATAATATATTCCATGTTATACTATATCTAAAAGGTATATTAAAATATACAGCTTTTAACTACTTTTTTGATAAACTTCTTAATAAAAATAATAATAGTAATAATTTTCAAAAAAAAAATAGAAAAAAATAGAACTTAATAAAAAATTGTTGCATATATACAAACATACACATAGAATATAAAAAGCAAACATTTATCTTTTATATCAAATATCTTTGAAGAATGCGATTTATGCATATA
Source organism: Pogonomyrmex barbatus (assembly GCF_055798465.1). NCBI lineage: Eukaryota > Metazoa > Arthropoda > Insecta > Hymenoptera > Formicidae > Pogonomyrmex > Pogonomyrmex barbatus. The sequence goes on from NW_028297110.1 coordinate 22,849, forward strand.
TTCTCTTCTTCCTTATATATACAGTGTAATCTCAATAGTGGATCTTATTAACTCCATTATGTTAAATTAACATCCTATTTGGTTGTGACAAATGACAATAAAAAAAAAAAAAAAAAACATTCGTTTCTCAATCTTCTTGTTTTTTTGAGATCAAAGAATCAACAACAATAAAAAAACAAACAAAAATCTCATTACATTACTCTGCTACATTTAGCAGCACAGAGAGATGAGATGTATGCGCACAAAATTTATATGTCACAAAGGTTAATCGTAAATGTGTTATCATAAGACCTGTTCTTTTTAATTGTACTTCTTGCACTATTCTTCTATTCTCTTTTTTCTTCTATGTAGGAGAGAAAAGGAAGGAACGGTGCAAGACGTTCAGCTAAAAGGAACAGACTTGTTTTTTTTTTTTTTACCCCTGCACTGGACTCAACTAAGCCGCATTAAAACTTTTTATCTTGCTTTTATTAAATTTCAAATATATCTATTTCATTTTAAGTACAACAAATGTATGTACACAGTATATATAGTATATATAACGCACAGTATATATAACGCAACTCTCTGTCGGCACCTTTGATGTCAGTGTTGGCCAAAATAGAATGCACATGAAATAAGTAAGTTAACTCCTATCGCCATCTGAACTTCCTTCTCGTTTTATCCTCTTTGTTGTTCTCTTTCTAACTCATTAATATATTAAAAATAATTTATATTTAAAAGATTAAAAAATATGATTTAGAAATATGCTATTAATAATGCATTAAAAAATAAGGAATGAATATAAAAGTCAGGAAAGAGGTGAAATATAAAATATGTAAATGTAAATGTAACGATATGTTAATGTAATTTAAAAATATAAATATTATACTATAAAAATATGATGTATGTGTGTGTGTGTGTGTGTGTGTGTGTGTGTGTGTGTGTGTGTGTGTGTGTGTGTGTGTGTGTGTGTGTGTGTATGTGTTACATAATGTAAAAACAAAAAAAAGAAAAGTAACTAAATGTAATTATTGTGTATATAAATATTATGTGTTACAATAATTTTATGTATTATAATAATAAATATGCAAAAATTTATATAAAGATACTCAAACGTGAAAATAATAAAAGTAAATATTTTATTAAGAGATAAAATAAAGATACACTTTTCTAAATATAAAATATAATTATATTTTTTTACAATACAATAAGAAATATAATTTTATTTAAATTTTTTATATAAATATTATATAAAATAAAAAAAAATGTTATACTTAAATATTAATTATGCATTTAATGAAATCGATGTTGAATGTGACTTAAATATCAAAATATTAAGACATAAATATTACAAATATTATTATAAATATTTAGACATTTAAACGAATTTAAATTTTGTTAGAAAGAGAAAGAATAAAGAAAGAAGTGAGAAAGAAGATTAGATGGCATTACTTATTTCACGCATGCGCACTCCGTTTTGGCCAATATAAAATTAGGAGAATTGCGCTCATAGACATAGTATAGATAGACCGAGCATGCTATATACCAAGGCAAAGGGTGACATGTGATCTCTGTCATAGACACAGTCTCCACTTAATGTTTCCCCCATCTTCTTCTATTAAAGAGAGAGAGAGAAAAATTCAGGTGTTTCTTCTCACTCGCACATGTCGCCCATTGCCCCTTAGGATGCCATCCCATGGAGCGCATATCGCGGATTGCACGTATCGAAAATCTGACCAATCGCGAACTTTACAATAATGGCGGAACGGCCGAGTATTGAAAATAACAGAACGTCCGCTAAATAAGAAGCTTCATTGGCTGCTTATCTTAAGGAAAGTTGCGAGTTCCCTTGAAGCAGAAACTATAACCTTATTATATAGTAGAAAATGCAGTAATTATTTAGAATACCCCCATCACTTCTGATTTTGATAAAATTGGGCTCGATCGACGCGGTTTCGCTCAAAATAAAAGAATCTGGCAGAAAAACGTGACGGTCTGCCTCGTAAACTGAGATATTAATTGTTAAAGTTATTCAGGAAAACTCGTCATATCGACGAAACGTATTGACACAGGCATGTGCCGTGGCCACATGCGCTTCGCACAATAAAGCGGTTTTTTTTTTTTTTTTTTAATCTGTGGGATTAGATAATTATAAATTTTGTTTTAAAACAAGGTCTATAATTGTTCGATTCCACGATTATGGCGACTTTCGCCATAAAGTGAGTTTCCACAAGGGTTTTGCGATAGAGAGGATTTCGACGGTGGTTAGCGTGCTGTAAGGAATTTTACAACCAGAGGCTGCTTTTTTTTGCTACTTTACATTCATATCTTTGCTGATTGATAATTGATAAGAAACTTTTGTATACTTAAATTTTACACGCGATAAATTTTTAATAATTTAAATACAAAAAATACAAAATTGGAATATAACATCTGATAGTTTATCTGCCATAAGTATGACAACATTAAGATATACAGTAACGCAATTGGATGTTAATTAGTTTAGTTACATTTCACATATTGCACGCATACTGCATATAAAAAGCCATATAATAGAGTGTACGTATGCTTGCAGTATCATTAAAAGAATTATTGGACAACAAGAACAAAATCTAATTACAATAGCAAGAAAAATGGTAACTTTTTTATAATTAAAATAACTGCAATAGTACATTAATGATAGTTGCATCAATAACATATTACTTACTTGCTTATAATCTATTTGAGACACTATTAGCATTTTCTTTACCATTTGCAATTCGTGAACCAAATTGGAAAGCTCTTTTAGGAAAGTTAGCCGTGCATTGAAAACCAATCTTACATGCTAACAAACGTAACAATAATTTATCTCCCAATCCACTTGGCATTTTTTCAGTCGGATAGCATCTACCAATGATTTTATGTATTTATTTACTTTAATTACCTATTAATTAATTTAGCTATAAATCGTTTGTTACTTTTTAAATTTACCTCTCCCATGGTTTTATATTCTGCACGTATTTTACTAGATTTTCGTCCAAATACGGTAAACGGGATTGTTTCCCATGATCAGAAACAATTCGGTCATCCCGACCTAAATTTCTTTCGGAAATTCTGGCCAATTCGATATTTAATTCTTGCACCAGTGCGTCCCAACCTTTGTGTCTTAGTATAGTCCTGTGTCTCATGTATCCACCAAATAATTCATCTGCGCCTATGCCTAAGAGCAATATTCTACATGGTGACTCGTATGATTCGTTAACTGGATAGAGAACACCTTTTGCACGACTTGCAAACCACATAGCACAACCTAGACTCTCATCCAAAATTGTACATAATGGATGCAACAAATCACAAATTCGTGACGCACGATACAGTTGCAGTTCCACCTGTGTGATGTTACACTGAAATAAACATTATCATCAGAAAAAGTTTCATGATTTTTTTTTTCTTTTTTCTTTAAAAAATAGCAAATAAATTTGAGAAAAATATTTCAAATATAAATACTGTACTTCTATAAAATTCCATTTCCTACTGGGACAAATTCGTAACAATTCAGTATACGTTTGTCGACCCGTTTTTCTGTCCGGTACATCATATTTGTACATCGAAGTCGCCTTTTCGCTATGCATATGACTTGCGTTCTGACTTTTGCTCGTAGGTTTCTCAAATGCTACATTAATGAGATCGATACTTTCATCCTTTGGAACATATTTGTCTGCAATTGCTGTTAAAATTGCTGAATCTAGGCCACCAGAAAATAGTACACCAATTTTGGAATGAGTGCAAATAATACTTTCACCATTTAACACGATTTTTATGCAGTCCTTGCAATAATTTGGTTTCTTTTTTACTCTAACCTTCACAGATTGATGCAAAAGTTTTGTTAAACATTCAACTCTTTCATCTACTTCCCGATTTTTCAAAAGATATTGTAATATCTTGTTAAAATCTTCACTATATGGGATATTTTCTAAATATTCCACATCTTTCGGATCGGGATGCAAATGTAAATTCATTGGAGCAGACAAATGAGTATCCAATATAATCTCTTTAATGTCAATGTCTACATTTAAACTTGTTTCTAATACTTCAATAATATCTGTAAATCTTAAGTCGGGTTCTTTCCATGGATAACATGCTAAATTTATCTGTGAATTGTTTAAATTCATTGCAAAGATACCTATAGCTGGTACTTCTATAATTCCTTTTATTCTTTTATTTGCAACTGAAGCTAAAATCATTGAATTGGTTTTATTGTCTATTTTTAAAAGTAAACTGTGACGTCCGATAATATCTCGTCCAAAGTATAACATATTATTTGATCTTTTATAATACACCAAACTATAAGGGCCTTCAATTTTCCGAAGCACAGACGTAATATCTGTAGTCGATTGTAATTCATCCAATACAACATTTGTATCACAAACATCATCTTTTGCCTAAAACAAATATAATTATTGTAATTTTCACAATTGCAATCACAATTATTGAAATATATAGGCATAGATCTTTCTTAGCTATTTAAATTTCCATCACTTTAATCTAAGGAATAAATTTTATAATTTTAATAAAGTTTTATCCTATTTTCATTTTCATATACTTGAAAATATACTTGATTTCTCAAATATTCTGTATACTATGTAATCAATTTATATAATAATTAAATAATTAAATGACATTTATTCAAAGCATTAATTGACATAAAACGTATATACCAAACAACCCGAGAAAAGATCTCCATTCCAAAGTAACAAGTTATCATTAGTATCCAAACTTGGCTGCATCGTTACGCCTGCTCCTTGCATCCATAATACTGCAGCAGCAAAATGTCCATGCCAATTGTGATTTAATGATAAATGTTTCTCTATTAGATGATCAGGACCTCGTGCAGCTATCGCATCTTTGCAAATATTCCACTGAGATAGATGGAATTAATATATTGAAAAACTTAGCGTCATATAAATTATGTTAATTGTAACAAATATGAAGTAGTGATTTCTTTCATAGCTCAAATTAGATAGTTTGTTAAAAAAAAAGAAATGCACTATTCTTATCAATTTTTTCATTTTTTTTTTAGCATGTTTCATATATTTAAATGTATAGATATAAAAAAAATTGTGTCACTCTATTTCTACAAAATAAAACTTTAACAGAAATTTCTTTCTAAAGTTTGTGGAAAAACGTATTCTCACGACATTCGTACCTGCTCAAGAGATTCAGAATCATGTCCGGATTGATATATGGAACAAAATATTCCACACATTGCGATACCAATATCAGTACGATTATTATATTATAATCATATCATTGTTAATCCGCGATAACTTTTGATTAAATTTATCTCCACAATCAAATTGTTTACATCAATTGCATCATAGGCTGCGTTCAGCAGAGAAAACAGATCAGTGAGCGTTCAATGATTCTTTATTATGATTGATTTCTACATTTAGATTCAATGAAAATCTAGAGGCAAAAACCAATTATATTGAAAAATCACTGAACGCTCAGAGTGATTCCCCATGCAACGTAACTTGCGTAAGCGTAAACTGCGTCAACCAATCAAATTGTCTAAGAAGAGTCTAGATGGATTTGTATAGAGTAGCTGAGACAATTTGATTGGATTACACAGTTTACGCTCAAACAGTTTACGCTTATGCAAGTTAGGGTGCCGTCACATGCGGCGTAACTTGCGTAAGCGTAATCTGCGTATTCTAGTACTAAAACACGTTATGCCATTCTGAAAGCCTTCTTTCATATAGAGCGTATTTCGCGTAATTTCGAGAAATTAATACAATCAATTGCTTAAGATTTCTCTCTAACAGAAATGCTAAAATAATTTGTGATTAGTTTTTGTAATCTGCGTATTTGGAAAAATACACTTTATAGGGAAGCGAGCCTTTATGTCCGAGTATGGAATAAACAAGTCAAGTAGATGTGAACCTGTGAGAATGTATTCAGAAGTCATTATGGACTCTGACCTGTTGTTATTAATAATATGGAAGCGATGGCAAAAGTGAGAAGAAGATGAAACAATCTCAACAACAGAAAATTAGACGATATAATATTTTAAAATTGTTTGGAATATGGAAACTGATGGTATACCCATAGGAAAAAGCTCGTCATAGAATGTGGGTGCGTCCGATATTCGCAGAAAGATGAAGATTATTACAGGGTGACAGTGACAATCTAGTGACAAGTGACAGTGACAATCTAGTCAAAAAAATGGAAATTTGAAGATTACGAAATGTTCTACAATTGTAGAATGTACATAGAAATTTTTAATCAATTGTTAGATATTGTTGGGCATTGAAAAACATTATAAATTAATTAATATATATATATATATATTTATTATTAATTAATTTGATATGATGATTTAATTAATAATTATTATATTAATTAATTAATTTATCCTGATTTGATCTTTATTAATTTTGCTAAAAAGCTCCGATTATTCTGATTATTCACTATGTGTGTGTTTCTTCCATAAAAAAATTAGATTCAGCATAACAATAATAGCGTAAACAGCATAAAGTAACTAGTCGAAATCTGATGTCAAGTGAAACGATGTGATTGGTCGGCGCAAGTTATCCTTACGCAATTACGTCGCATATGACGACACTCTTAGGCTGGTGTTCTATGGCGCGGAAATCCACAGCGGAACGGAATGCGCAAACCAATCACAGCGAAAGAATCGAAAGGAAACTCGGTCATTCTATTCGTTCTTTTGCTGTGATTGATTCACGCGTTCCGTTCCGCTGTGGATTTCCGCGCCATGGGACACTAGCCTTACTCTGCATGGGAAACCAGCCTCACTGATCTGCTTTCTCTGCTGAATATAACCATTGGCTGCGTTCCGATATTCACTGCCTAAAGTACTGAAAATATATAGTTCAGGTCACGTATATTATAGATTTTCAGTACTTGCAGTGAATATCGGAACGCAGCGAATTGACGCAAAAATTGACGCAAAATAATAAAATTTGAACGATCAGTTTAATCACTTGATCTATTTTGATGCTGAAAATGAGCATCAAGTATTAGCATAAAAAGGCACCTTAATTCCGCGATAGAGTATTCAATGGCTGCGTTCAGCAGAGAAAGCAGATCAGTGAGCGCTCAGTGATTTTTCATATATATATATATATATATATGATTGGTCCTTGCCTTTAGATCTTCGTTGAATGTGAGTGAAAGAAATCAATCATAATAAAGAATCACTGAATGCTCACTGATCTGCTTTCTCTGCTGAACGCAGCCAATGGTTGCATTCCGATATTCACCGCCAGTACTAAAAATCTATAATATACGTTACCTGAACTATATATTTACAGGCAATGTAAGTACGAAAATATTTTCTTGAATAGAGAAAAAACATTTTTCTAGGGTTACTTTAAAAACAAGATTTCAAGCAAAAAAGAAAATAGCCTTAATTGAATTTTTATTACTATTACTTTATACTATTATAAATGGTGTTATAATTATAATTGCTTCGGTTATCTAGTAATAAACCTCTTCTCTATGAAAGGTACACACATAAGAAATGTGCATAGGTTAAAAGTTTTAGTTTAGAAATAAATAAAAATAAAGTCTACATTGTATATATTGTAGACATTGTAGACATGTATAAATTGAATCAGAAATATATTTAAAAAGTTCACAATTTTGTACTCGGGAAACCATATCGCTGCATCATTATGAGTGAAACTTCAGAAATACAAAGTAAAGACAATGCTTCTGTTATAACCGAGCAAGAACGCGAGTTGGCTCAAAATATACTGTCAGAATTTCAAAAAGGTTCTTACGCGTCATGTTTATCATATTTAAATAAGTTGGAGAGCCTTCGACCTACCGATCTTAAAGTTACACATAACAAAGTCGTGGTAGAATACTATAAAAGTGATTTGAAAAAAACTGAATTGACGCGAAAAAGTTTGAATGCTATATGTGGTCAAATATCAACGACTGATTCTAATGAGGCTATCGATGATGTCGAGAAATGCGTTATGAGATATAATCAAGCTGTTTTGTTGTATCATACTAAACAATATAATGCTGCACTTCAAATCATGACTAGGCTTTTTGCCTTCATCGAGCCAATGGGTATGTATGACGACAGTTTCATATAGTAATTTATAAAAATTAATTGTTATAGCAATCAATGATTAAATATGTGTATTTAACAATATGAGAAAAAGTAAATTGAGATATTTGTGATATATTGATAGGATATGCTTATCAAATTGCTTGTCAAATTGCTCAGTTAAATAACAATTTTTATTTGAGATATAGGAATCATATGATTATATATATATATATATATATATATATATATGTCTATTTTTCTTTCTTGCTTTTAGAAGAAACTTTGGCACATAAAGTTTGTCTGTTACTCATCGAGTTGTACATAGTAACGGAGCAGCCAGATGCTGCTCTATCAATATTAAATTACGTGGAAAGTCAGTTTATATCGACCGATAGTTCTAAAATATCATCTGTTGACAAAGATGGAGTAATAAAATCCATTAAGGAACAAAGAGAACAAAAGAAAGATGTTGGCGATACAGTAATAGATGCATTCAAGATTAAACTTTTAAAATATAAAGTTAGAATATATCTTCTGACTCATCAATTGAAACTCTGCAAAAAAGAATGGAAGACATTAGTTTCATTGGGCATAGTGGTAACATTACCTTTATAATCATATAACGTAAATAAAACTAATAAAAATTATAACAATATGCAAAATATAACGAGTTACTTCAAACTAATAATTACATTGATAAATTTTTAAATAAATTGGCACATTTTATTTAAAATTTATATTTGAAGTTCGATTTAGAATATTGTAATATTTTTAAAGATATAAATGATTTGTGTAATCTGAGAGATATTGTCACTGATAAATCTTGAATTGAGTTTGATCTTTATTGGACAAGGCAATTTTTAGAAATATGCCTAATTGTGTAATTTGTATATATGCATTGTGCGTATAGGCATGCGTGCGCATGCATGTGTGCATACAGTTTATATATATAAACTTATGTATACTTATAAGTATATATATATATATATATATATATATATATATCGCATGTCCGTGCATGTTATGTTTGTTTATTTTATTACAGATTTTGGAGTAGAATATTTTTTAATGTAATTTATTTAGATATACAATTTGGTACACCGTTTTCATAGAGCTATTTTAATATTTTCAGAATACATCGACGATCTTTTTGAAAGCCAATCTAGAATATTTACGAGGAAATAACGAAAAGGCAATACAATTTTTGAATTCTAAAATGAAAGAAAATTTAGATTTTAAGTATGTTGTATATGTTAACTACAAATTAAATTAATGCGTAAGGCAAAGACAAAAATCTATAGATATTCTTAATATTTATACAAATTGAAACGGTCTAATTTCATCTATCTTGGATATTTCTACTTCTTTAAACAATATGAAAGATACAATGTAGGAGAAAGAGAGAAAAAAAGAACTTTGTTATCAAAGAGAATATATAATAAGACATACATAATGGAAATGTGACAAAAGGAATATGTAAATTTATGTAAATGAAAAATCCAATACATTGATTTCTGTAGAAATAATTATATTTGTATATCTGTATATAATCCATCATTCTTTTTATCTTTATTTAAGAAGGCCTGTATATGTTGTATATATAGTCTGTTCAAATTTATACATTTACCTTATGCAATATCTCTCGCAGTGTATGATAGAATATAAAATTTTTCTTTTTATATAGAAATAACCTAATCTTTCTATATTGTTTAAAATAAGTGGAAACACATTTCAAGTATAGATAAAATTATTTTGTCTGATTCTAAAACACATTACGTAAATATGTGATTTAGATTGTGTGGCGAATCTTCTGCCGTTTTATTTTACAATAATATGGCATGTTTGCATCTTGCGATGGGTAAGCCGACTTTGGCTTCTTCTTGTCTTCAGAGAGCTTTGCGTGCAAATAAAAGTGCGTTGGAGAGCATGCAAGTCAAAGATACTGGTAATCCTTAAAATTATTTAATACAAATTAAACGTATTGCATTTGAATTCATTTTGATTTATATTTATTTTTTAAATATTTGAGAGATTTTTATATTGTTTCTGTTATATTTAAAAATTACGACTGTTTTAATGTTTTGTTTTCAAATATATTCATAAAGTATGAAAAGCAAAAAAGTATTTTATTAAAAAATTGCATCAAGATATCAGAATATAGATCAAAATTAAGGTCAAAATATGTTTATAGTAACAAACTGTCAATCATATTTTTAGCATATGTATATATGACATTAATGAAAAAAAAAAAAAAAACTTGTGCAGATCCCTTATCTTCTCAACCGTTATATACGCTCGGTGGTAATAAACATAATGAGCTAATGTACAGTTTAGGCGTAACATTGTTGTACGCTGGTAAAGCGTCGAAAGCCTTTGATTGCTTCACAGAAGTGGCACAGAGAGTACACAATAATCCTAAACTTTTGCTTAGAATGGCAGAATGTTGTATCTACAATCATAAATATGTAAGTTATAATTACGATATTGATATTCTATTTTTAAACAATAGCTTTTTCCTAGTTAACATTGGTATTTTGTAGATATTCTTCTAATTAATTTAATGAATATGTACAATGAAATCATATGTGATATTCAACAATCTTGTTAATGTGCAATCTTATTGCCTATTTTTCAGTCAAACGAAATCGATTTTGATATTTCAAAACGACGTAAAGATTTAGTGCAGAAAATTATAGGTTCTGGTATCCATAGAAAAATTATATTAGCCACATCTCTCTCAAAAGATGTTAGATATTATTCCGAAGGTCTATCCTATGCAATTCCACAGCCAACATTAGAATTTGGGTACTTGTGTCTAAAAAATGCACTACTTTTACTACCGAATAATAATGAGCCGAATGTACCTGTAACAACTATGGCGAATTCAGTACCATTATCATTAACGTCTGGTCACAATTTAGGTACAGATCGTACTTGTCACCTATGGTTAAATCTACGCACACGTGTACAAATTTTGTTTAATTATTTTAGGTATTCAACATGCAGCATTAATATCACGAGCTACAACTATTGAATCTTTTAATTTAAAAATTAGTATCTTGACTGCTAGCGCTTATGTTTCTTTATGTCTTGGAGATTATATACTTTCCTTGGAACATGCAAAAACTCTGTTGAGCTTTAATAAGTTACCCGGAGCATATAAAATGTTAGGGAATTTGTATGCCGCTGAAAGTTTGATATTTATGGACAAAATCAGTGAAGCACTCGAGTATCTCAAGCTAGAAAATCTTCAAGATTTAAATATATTTATATCTGTGCCAGAAGTACAGGAGAAGGATAAAGAAAAAGCGGATGAAGTCATGCTAAAGTCTATAAAAGGTACATTTAGAAAATTATATACAAGTTGTTTCGAAAAGGAAAGAAATTGTTAATTTCTTAATTTTTGAAATTAACATTCTGAAATTTTAAAGATATTTAAAAGATATTTTTTTCATCTTTTGCTTTTCATGACGTTTCACGTTTTCCTCGTTTACGTTATTTTTGAATCTTCTAAAAATATCTTTAATATCTCACGAAGATCAATTTCTCGTTACATTATATCGTAGCGTGGTATCCGACAACAGTTTCTACAGGCACTGCTGTGTTACGTTACAATTTGGCTGTGGCTTATGCTATACGTGGTGAATTGGACAAATCTGGAGAAATTTTAAAGCAAGTTAGTATATTTGTACAAATATTTACAGAATATGTTAGGAAGTGCAAGCAATCCAAATTAATTTACTTTTTTTTTATCAAATACTATTTCTGTTATAATTATGATTTTTATTTCAGATCTGGATATCAAAAGAACCAGACTGTGATATACCTATACAAGTGATAATGTTAGCTTTGTACATAGAACTACAATTAGGTAATATCTTTCTTCAGTAATATAAACATAAAATTTATCTAAAAAAACCAAAAACTAATACTTTTTATTTATTTATATTTCTTATATTTCGATTTACCATAATTGATATCCTCCATTTCTGAAAAATCATAAAATAAAAACTGCTTGTCTCTGTCGAATATTATGTGTAGGAAATGCATTGTATAAACATACACACACATACGCTCACACACACACACACACACACACACACACACACACACACACACACACACACACACACACACACACACATATATATATATATATATTATTTTAATTCCAGGTCATGCAGATATTTCAAAATCAATAATAAAACAACATTGTCCACAATATCGTTAGCGCAATCAGGATGTATCAAGATATATCAATTGTGGTGTATAAATATTTAAATACTTTAATTTTATGTTAAACTTTTTTATATTTTTTTCATATAATTGTATTTTCAAAAATACTTAAAAATAATTATAAAGAAAATAGTAGTTCATAACAGTTCAGAGAATTACTTCGTTTGGAGATGAATAGTTTATGAATTAACATGATTTCTAATTTCGAATATAATTTTATAGAAATACAGAAAATATATATGCGTGTACATTACGTGCGTGCATATGCATGCAATATAATTTTAATTGGTCAAATGTCATGTAATATATACATGTAATATATACATACATAATACATTATCCTATATCTTGTACCAGATAATTAAATAATATATTTTTGTTTTTTCATTTCATATCTAATTATACGATACGTTTTATATGTGCAATTTATCTCTCGTAAAATTACTAATATTAATTTCTTTTTCAGACACATGAAATTGTTTAAGAAGGAGCTGCATTTATTTTTAGTATAGCTACGTTATTATGAAAGCAACTTTTGTCTATCATTTGGTTTTTATACATCGTTTTTCTTCTTCGTTTTAATTCTTTTAAACGAAGAAACTCATGTGTGAATCTCTCATAAACGTTTTATTATTAATATTATTATTATTTTCCAAAATACAAGTGTTGTTCCATGGATCAAATAATATTGAGCTGATGCAAGAAATTAATTATTACTAAATTATGATTGAATATTCAATAAAGTCATAATGCGGGACTATTTAGGTGAGTTACATGCAAAATACAAATTTATGCAACATTTTTAATCTTATGTGTCTATGTTGTGTCAAATGGAATTTAACTAAATCATCGAATAATATTTTTATATGCAGAATAATAATATCGATCGAGACAATAAATTTTGTTGTGTCGTTTAAGTTTAAATAAAATAAAAATAGTTTCAATATCTTTAAAAAAGTAGATGACAAAAATTATTCTTATTCGACATATTTTTCATAAAATAAAATATTGTATTTTCATTTAGATGCAAGAAAAAAAATATTGAGTACACGTGAATCATTATATATATATATATATATATATATATATATATATATATATATATATATATCGAGACGTGAGGACGTTTTTTTCTGTCACGTTTCGCTCCTTCTGATTATTAATTTTTAATTACAGATTAAATTAATAACAGATAATATTAATAACAGATCAAGGTCAGATCACGCTTCATTTTAAATTAATTCGGCTTGATGCGTATAGTATGATATTATACGATACGATACGACACGACACGACATGATGCGAGATAATGCGATGTGATGCGAGGCGATGCGATACGATGAGATGCGACACAATGCAATGTGATGCGATGTGATGCGATGCGATGCGATGCGATGCGATGCGATGCGGGGCTTGAAGAGCCGAAGGGGCCTTAGGGGCCTTAGGGGCCTTAGGGGCCTTAGGGGCTTTAGGAGCGAGGGACCGAATCCTTTCGTTTCGACGGCTCACGTGGATCTCCTCGTCCTTCATGGCCATATATGTATGGCCAGCCGCACTTGACCTATATATTATTATGCTATTGGCGTACAAATGTAACGCGCGTCGTTTGCGAGTGTACCCGCAGGGTTTTTAACCGAGGTTAAATCTGATTAAGAGTTTGTCGTAAGTTCTCACTCGCTTGTCTATATCTATGTACTTATTTATCTACGTATCCGTTTGCCTACAGTGAATAATCAATCGTGTATAATACGTTCAAAGTTCTACGATAAGTCATAAGTTGCTCATTCTGATATGAAGATGAGATATAAGGTATATTTTATATTTTATATTTTATATTTTATTTTTACTCGTTTGAGTACGTTTGAGTATTCGATGACTCGAGATTTTGACTAATCGATTCACTTTAATTATTTCATTTTACGTGCACATGTGCGTGTATGTAGACTGGATAATGTCTCTCTTGTATCGGAGCTATATTGTACTACAAATTCCCTTTCCTTCGTTCAAGGTTTAATCGGAATGCCCTTCAATCGAATGTCTCATTCTTGACCGGTATTCAAGAAGGCCACGAGACCATTGAGACCATTGCCGCTTTGCCACGCACTGAACTTGGTCGCTGCTATAAAACGGATCGCGCACAGTATGAAAGGTCAGTGAGTGATGGTGAGTGACGATGCGCTATGCGCTATGCGCGTACGCGCTATTCGCTCGAATCTCGCACAATTTTGATACATTTGTGTTTTGAATTACTTTTTTTTTTTCCTTTAACGAAAAAGGAAGATCGATGATGAAATATTAATTTTATCGTAAAGAGAAACGATAAAGAGATTACAATCAATATACATGTGTATACGTGTATATTATATTTTTGGCACAAGTATACGAGAAGACATACGTGTGAAATTTAAAGGAAGAATATAATCATCAAAGTGATTACAGTTACCGACGTGCCGAAAGTTACAACTTGGAGAGATAATCGCTTTCATCTGATAAAAAAATATGGATTTTCAAGTATCTCGAGAATTAAAAGACCAAATTAACAATCCGTTATCCTCGCCTCCACGCATAAAGAAATCTGAGACAAAAGACAGCATTTCTTCTGTAGACAGCGACGTAAGTCTTTCTTTCGACAAAAAGAGTTCTTTCAAGAGTGACGAAGCCGACTCATCCGATTACGATATCGAGAGCAGGTTTGTAAAGAAACTGAATACCGATCAAGATTCGGGTGTAGATTGTGTGGATGATGTTACAACGAAAGAACCGAAGAAACAGAAGACAGAAGTGGCAAATCTGATATCGCAATCGTCAATGGAATCGTCAGTGGTCGCGAGAGCGACACATGATTTCGCGATGCCGAATGACGAATTAGCCGATAAGATATGCGCTCAGGTGGAATACTATTTTTCCGACGAAAATATTATAAAGGATGCGTTCTTGCTGAAACACGTGAAAAGAAACAAAGAAGGCTATGTATCCCTTAAATTAATATCCAGCTTTAAAAAGGTGAAGCATCTAAGCAGAGATTGGAGAGTAGTTGGCGCGGCCTTAACAAAGTCTAAGAAACTCGAGATTAATTCGCAAGGGACCAAGCTGCGTAGAATAAATCCTTTACCACTATTCGATCAGACGGCGCCTTCCAGGACTATCTTAGCGATTAGATTACCTATCGAAAAATTAACGGTCGAATCTGTCGCCGAGATTTTTAAGCCTTGTGGTGAAATAGCTTTGATAAGGGTGCTTAAACCTGGACGTCCCATACCTCCCGAGGTAAATATAAGAGCTACCAATTATACCGATACAAAAATTAATGTAATCGGTGAAGTTCCTGGGGTCTCCTCATTTTTCAATTATCGTCGGCAATTCAACAGAACGGAACGTTACTCAAGCCTGTGGACAATAATTAGTAACTTGGATAATACTTGTTTATCGCGTTTCGATTCTCGTCCGTTGAATTTTTTCACAATTGCACTGTACCGTGATATAATTATGGCATGAACTATTATCGTGACGTAACTTTTATACGTTGTAAAATCAACTTACATTCAATACACTCATTCGCTAACAAACCTCAATCGATTCGTAAGAGCTAACAAAATACCAGAGTTTTGTCGCAGTAACGATTATTTTTCAATCGGATCGATCGTTTTACATCAGCTGTTAACAAATGAGATATTCTACATGTAATGTAATTTTGTTTTCTTTTTTTTTTCACTCATTAAGCAAATTATATCCTTTCAATCGTTGGCATCGACTTTCGAAATTATCACATACGATTTAATTGAAATTTTTCTAAATTTGTAGGTCTTTAATGTTTCGATCACGAATCACGTTTGATTTTAGAAATCTTGGGCGCGTTCTGGGGTGCGTTCAGAAATAACACCGAGTATCATTTTATTCTTATTTAATAATATTCGATTAAAAACAACGGATAAAATGATACATCCAGTGTTTCTGAACTCAGCGGAACAGAGCGATCAGTGAGCGATCAGTCAGCGATTATCAACCTTTACCGTTAGATCTGTAAATTTAGACCCATTATGTCAACGAATTACTCATTACTGTGCGATCGTTGCGTTCCTTCAACGTAGTCGCTTTATCGCAGCTTGTGTAAATAATTAACTGCGAAAGTTATCGTGCATTAATTTTCTATCGTGTAAAATTAATGTTCGATGAAAAGATGTATTCCTAATAATATTGTTGAAACTGGAAATAAAGTTTTAGTAATTACGTAGGTTCGACAGGCAATTGCGAAAAGGCCAGATTTGTCCTCTATCGAAGAGTGCGCTATGATCGAGTTCACGGATTCGGCCTCTGCGCGAATCGCAACTCAAATGGCCTTGGGTGACGCAAAAGTATTCGAATTACGTCACTCGACTGAGAAAAAGAGGAAGCATCAACCTATGAAGAAATCTACCATCAATAGAGTAGCGAGAGAAGATAATCATAATTCGTCTAGTTGTCCCAGCGGATCCGAACCTGAGGATGGGAGAATAAGACACAAGAAAAGTTTTCAAGGATATCCGATGTGTCATACTTACCCCTTTCAAGGTATTACGTTTATATTAAAAAATTTCACAATTTCATTTATATCCTATACGAGATGAATGATCATGGGTCATTTCAGTCGTTGATTTCTCTTTATTTATTTTTTATTTTAATCATTTATTTTAATCATTTTTAACTTTTGATATATCAGATATGATTAAACTTTATATATATATATATATATATATATATATATATATATATATATATATATATTAAGATTTTATTAAAACGAAAATAAACCTCTTTCCGAGGTTTTTTTTTTTTTTATGTACGAATTGTTAAGAATTTTTCGAAAATGTTAAATAATGGTTCGAGTTCTTTTATATTATTGTTATTATTACCGTTTTTATTATTAACATTATAGGGTCATCATCACCGGACACATGGTTATCTCGTAAGCTCTCTTCCTGTTCCATATCCAGTTCCGAAAATGGTTTTATGTCGCGTCGTTTGTCTTCCTGTTCCGGTTCCGGTTCTAGTTCAGATTCCGGTAGACGTTATTCTACGTGTTCGTCCGGCTCCGAAGCAGTTTTCTTTCATCCAAGTTACTCGAACAACTTTTATCATCACGAAAGTCGTCGTTATTCTTGCTGTTCTTCAGCTGGTTAGTAATCATGGTATCTAACATTGACTTAATATTAAGAAAGAAACGATACAATGTAAAAGAAAAAAAATAGGGAGATTGTTACATCCACGAGGATTGTTATCGAGTCATGAAATTCTATAAAACCGTAAGGAGACTTCGATACAGTTTCGTCGTGATTATCTCATCAATCGAGATAATAATCATAATATATTTTATCGTATAGATTTTTCTACATGTCACGCAAATTGTTTATACATGTTTTCCTATATGATACAATCGATGGATAAATGGTCGTTACAATCATAAAATATTCGTATTAAATATTCGTTTTGATTAATAATATTTCGATTTATTATAGGTGCTTCAATGGAATGTCGTGGAAACTGTTATATCGGAAATCGTCGTGGATCGACCGATTACAAGCCATTATTGAGAAGACTATCGACATGTAATCGTATCGATTTCGATACAAATATCAGAACATCGACTCTATGCTCTTCAAGTTCAGAACAGAACGTATTTCATCGTTCGAGAAGCAACAGTATTATCGCAATGACGCATGCGCCTGAAAACGTAACGAGAATGCCATCAGGACCCGACGGTACTCGTGGCTTTCTCAATCGTTCCGCAAAAATATCGATGCCAGCAGAACTTGTTTATCGAATAATATGAAAGGACTCGTATCGATGCTAGCGGTAAGAATAAAAATCTATCGGCGTACTTATACGAAATAATATCGAAGCATCGTTCTAAATTAAATATTTTGCAAGTTAAGAGATTGATAATCAATATAAAACGTTGAATATTCCTTAATTTTTTCTTTTCTATCGAAGAGCTAATACGATATTAAATATTATTAAATTATAAAATGTTAAAAATAAAAAGACGTTATTTCGTTACTGGTATTTATCATTATATGTAGCATTTATTTTATTTTAGGAATACCGAATGAAATAAATTATAATAATGAAATATCGGTTAAAAATTGGGATTTTTTTTTTTAATTATTTGTGTACAGTCGTTATTTGACATTTAGAAATGTATATATACTGTAAGCACGGCTGAGATATTGTTAAGGCTGAATACTCAGCTGAGAACTCCGCGTTGACGGTAGCGACGTACGTTGTGATGAAAAATAGAAGGTCATTCATCCTTGTTCATCTTATCCTTGTCCTAGCACAATTATCAGAAGGTAAGTAGGTGCCAGCAATAAATATTTACTTAACAAAAGGTAAGTACAAAGCAGAAAGGAGAGCAGAGATTCCTTTCTATTGGCAGTAATGTACAGGGAATTTTGATGGTCCCACGAAAAAGGCCGAGATAGCCTTTCCCCGTCTATAGCTGGATGCATGATGAAAACCAGGGTTTGTTCTTTTTAATTGAATAGCTGCACTAGTTCAAAGTTTATCTTTCTTCTTCCGGTGTAAGAAAGAAAGATAAACTGTGAACTAATACCAGTTCAGTCAAAAAGAACAGAGCAGGGGATAGACACAGGTAACTGATTTCGACCAATCAGAAGCTGCAAAGAATATCGGAGATATTTCTGATTGGTCGAAATCTGTTGTCTATTTCCTGTTCCTGTTGCCTGTATTTTTCATTGTGCATCCAGCTTATCATTTGGCCTGTTCTTTTTGACTGAACTGATTGTACTAGTTTACAGTTTTCTTTCTTTCTTACACTGGAAGAAGAAAGATATAAACTCTAAACTAGTGCAGTCAGTTCAGCTAAAAAATACAGGCCCATTGAAAGACTTAGGCTACAGTCAATGTAACACTATAAATCCTTCGAAGCGTTTGATTGTCCAATCAAAACAAAGAATTTTACTAATGCACCAATCAAAAAATGCTTTAAAGCATTTGTAGTAAGCCTTGACTGTACCCTTTACCTTGATATCGACTGAATTTATTTAATCAAAATTGGATTATTTGTTAGGAGTCTGTAGGAGTGTCAATTTTTCAAGAACATCGATAAAATAATATAAGGAAAAGTGGAAGAGGATATAGAGGACTTGTATTATATAATCCTTGGAAGGTTAAAGACACATAGCCGGATTATATATTTATATACTCTCCATCCAGAGAGAAGGAAAAAAAATGAATTTATTTACAATTTTAATGTTTCGCAAAAAACATAATAGTGACAAAATAAAATTGTTATAAAAATGACGTGTTGTATATAAACGCGCACACATTTTATACACGTATATATATATATATATATATATATATATATATATATATATATATTTTATATATATATATATATATAATCTTTTTGTGTCATTAGTACAATGATGGCAATTGATAATATATGATAATATGGTAGATTTTACGTGTATTTCTCAGACAGTTCTAGACGATCCAGGTTAATATAAATAATTAAGATATTTAATAAAAGATTAGTATTACTGTTCTTTATTTGTATATTTGTAATAGATATAATTCTTCGTGTTGTGAAAGATTATGTAGAAGTGACGATTGCGCGCACATATAATATATGTCTGAAGTGTGTATACATCTAATGTTTCAGAAGTATTCATAATGGATTCTGACAGAATAGTGGCGAGTGAAAATTTATTTAAACTGCAATGTTTAATTAAAACCACTGAGATACAGCACAGCGTGCAATGTAAATTGGGAAGGAAATTATTTTTTGCATTGGCTACTAATAATGCTGAAATTATTTTTTATTTTAAAAGAGAATCCTGTTTACCTGTTATTAAAAGAATACCTTGGTTTCAAGGGTTACATAAACAAATTGCTGCTTTTTGTTTTGATCCAAATGGTACTTGGTTATTATGCATAACTTTAGATGGTTCATTATACATATTACCAGCTTTAACTTTAGTCGATGAAAATTGTATTATTGACAAAAGATGGAAAATTGATGATGTAACATATATCCCTTTTGTAAATTCTCAACTTTCTCATTTTAGGTAATTTCATTAAATATAATATATTTTATATATACAATTATCTAAGCTATAGCCTAATGTTTTATTGCCATATTTATTCTTTAATACAATTAATTATATAAGATTTATAAATTATAATTAGTTTTATTGTTTTTAGACCAATAGCTATGACATGGTGGAAAAATATGAAAATATTTATGGATATAGGCGTTATAGGAACAGAATGTGGAGCGATTATATTTATAAATCTTTTAAATGGACAACAATTAGGCATAACATATATTAATGGCAATATAAGCAGTCTACATATTTGTCAAAATGAAAATAATGAGGTTGTATCTCTTTTAATAACTAGCAAATTTCAACGACAATGGCGTTTGCCTTTGGAACATATGTCTTTTAATATTCTATACAATTATGAAAACAAAGAACTGTATAATGATCTAAATTTAAATGTTTACGACAACATGGAAGATTTTATTCCTAATAAATCTAAATTACAAGAACTGAAGCAACTCTCTGTGGGGAAACTGGCTATTCTTAAGCAGAAGTTGATTGATACTAAAAATCAAACATTAGGAGAGAGTTCGCAATGCCATGGTAAATATTAGCATATTTAGTCCAAGAAAAATAAAAATGAGTATATATTATGCTTCTTTTTTTCTAATAATCAAAAAGAAAATTTTTTTTATTAAAAGGATAAATAAGATATATTTTATTTTTGATTTGTTCTTCAATAGTGATAAATGTTGCACACGCATGCATGCACGAGTTTATATATACATATAAAGATACATATAAATGATTCAGAATAATTAGTTTTAAAAGATATATATCATTGATCTGATTCTGAGAATTTTTTCTCACAGTATTTTATTTGAAGCTAGGTTTTTTTAGTTGTACAAGAGGAATTAGTTTGTATATTATACAGAGTGAATATAGAAAACAAACAAGGGTGATGTAATTAGTGAGATACCTATCACATTCAGCTAATTGACATCTATGGGAGTAACTTGTTCTTACCTCTTATACTCAACTTTTAATATGCAAACTATTTTTCTCTACAACTCAAAAGTTCTGTGTCATTACTCTAGTAGTAGTGCTTTTGCTGCTGAGACTTACTGAAAAAATATAAACAAAATTTAAATTATACAAAGAAAGGCATATTGAAATGTAAATTATTCCAAGTGTGGGCTTTTTAGTTGTATTACTATATTTCTTGAACGTAAAATATTAAAGATGACACATTTAATATTAATATCATAGATACTGCATGTATTAAAGAAAACAATAATGGAATACCTGTTAATTTGGAAATATCAGAATCCAAATTAGGTTTTGTTAGTCCAGAGCCAATATCAAAAGATAGTTTCCTATCTTTACAATATGATAGAGAAGATCAGCAATTGTATACATATTATCATCCTGTCACTAATCACATAACGGTAAGATTTTTCATGACATTTCTCCTTTCATTATTATAGCATTATTTTATTAGTCTTCCAATAATAATTTATCTTTTTTAGGTACATGGTCCAAATCTAACTATGGTGCCATTGTCAATGCACAAAGTATTCGGGTCATGCGGGACTGTTCTATTAGCGCACAGATTCTTTTTTATTACCGATGTTAATAAACGTGTACTATATATAATATCTGATCAATTATCGGAGACACATGTTGACAAAGACTGTCAATTTAATTCCGAATCTGTTATTGGAACATTTTCTTTTAAAAATAATAAGGAAGTGATACAGGCTGTGTATAAAGTAACAAATTTCGATAGTACAGTATCGAGAAACATTACTGAAGAAGTCGAGAATAAATGTATCTTACCAAAAAATTTAAAAGATATGAAGATTGAACCATTTAGTTTAGATACATGTATAATTGTCACAAATCGCTGCGTATACGAAGTTGTTTTAAGGTCAGTTAATATTTTCGAAATAAATGGAAATAGCGTTTATAAAGTAATTCAACAAAAAATTTTTATTATGATTTATTAATATTACGATATCTTAAATATGTTTCACATTTTTATAAAAATATCTTAACAAATCTCTTCCCCTCCTCTTTCTCTCCTTTTTTTCTTTATCCCTATAACAATTTTTCTACTGTTACGAAAACAGATTTTGCAATATGAAGTATATACTAAAATATAAAATATTTTTTATTTATTTAAAGCTGAAGAAGTAAACGTATTGCATTACTTTTTGAACGCTTTTTGTACATCAGTTTTAATTAATGATGAAATCTGTACGTGATATTAATTTTTAAATAATTTTATTTGTACAGTACAATATATGTAACATATATGTAAAGTAAAAAAAATAATTATTTAAAAATTAGTATCAGAATCACATACAGATTACTACATGTAAACTAAACATATATATTAAATTATTGTTTCTTTCTTTAGAAAATCTCTTGTATCTATTTTTATGGAGATGATATTGAAGAGAAACGAGTTTCAAAAAGCGGGAAAATTAGCAACTGTTTTTGGATTGAATGGACAACATCTTTTGGAATATGTAGGCGATATATTCCTATCGAATAAAGAATTCTCACATGCAGTCGCTTCATATAAAATGTCAAAGGTAGATAAAGGCTGAAGATCTCTTTCTCTTTTATACATATATATTTTTGCACGCTACGACGCACATACAGATTAATGATTTTTTCCACATTGTTTTTTGTAAGGAATAAAAAAATATTTTTTTATTATTTAACAAATATTAATCTTAACTATCTTACATAAAAGAAGATAAAAATTCTCAGAAAAAATCGGAAATATACTTTTTATCATACATAAATTGATTTTTATTCAACATTTTTATTTCAGTGTAAATTATTAAAGAGCGTGTTAAAATTTGCGTCGATCGGACATACTTCAGAATTATTAAGTTGTCTTACTCATTGTTTATTGACACCTGTCATTACTGAGATGCCTATTGCAACAAGAATACATTTATCTAATTTGTGTATACTTGCCTTTATCGAAATGACACTGAGGGTTTGGTCGGAACAATCTAAAACGATCTATAAGGAGTTTTTGTAAGTCACATCAAACACAATATTAATAAAATATTGCATGATATGTAAAATAACAAATATGTGTTTATTGATGATTTTGAAATTTCAAAACAATGAACATCAAAAAAGAAATATTTTTCTCTCACAATGCTCAAATGCTTTTCGCATTTTACAAAACTTTGTTACAATATTTATAAATCTTTCTCAAATATTTATAAATCCTCTATTTTGTCCATCATTTTTCTATCTGAATAATTATGATTGAAAAACAGACGATTGTAATACACACGCATATATACATTTTATATGGAAGAGTCTATTTCCATCTTTAGGTATTTTTTATCTACAAATACATTTTACGACGAATTACTAGCTATTAATATAGCTGGTCAAACTTATCTTTGGGAGGTATTACACCATTTAGCTACGCAAAGAAGTCTATACGGTCAAATGTTGGATATTCTCATAAAGGCGATACAACTGTTTGGCACAAACGACATTCATCCAAAATCATGTAATGTATACGTGCATACATTAGACACACATAGGATTACATATTTACCATGTACTTTTACGTACAAACACACACACACACACACACACACACACACATACATTTTATATTTATATTAAAATAAAATTTATATAAAATCACTGTGTGGAATCTAATATGGATTTTTATTTTATAGATGGTTTACTCATATGTTTAAGTGAATCTGATCTAATGCAATCGATGATATTGAACTGTGATTTAGCTAGATCTCATATATTATTTGTGCGTAGTAATCTGCGAGAGTCTCAAATCTTTGTGCTTCAGGTGAAATCTTTAATTTAACATTTATTTACTTGATAAATATTTGATAATGATTGATGATAATTTTGATAATTATTTACTTGCATAGAGATAAGAATTTTAAATTTCAAATTAATTATTAAATAAATTAAGATAAAAAGGGGGGAGAGAGGGAGAGAGAGAGAGAGAGAGAGAGAGAGAGAGAGAGAGAGAGCAATGTAGAAATAAATTATTTTATATTTTACATTCATAGAATTTGCTTGTATACGAAAAGAATATAGTTTCGGTCGAGTTAATTTGACGCAAGTATTTGTAAATTTATGTTCAATACTCGGTTTTATGGAATTGAAACTGAATTTTAAGATTTCTTTATATAATTATATAATTATTATATAATTATTATTTATATAATTATAATTATGATCAACAACTTAAAATATTTCACAGAGATTAGTAACATTATACGATCCGACAAATCCAGTATTACGACCTAAACTAGTACAATGTAAAGCACATCGTAGAACAGCATCACACAATTTGCGATCTGATCAATATGATTCTACAGATTCTATAGATAATATCGTGAGTATCGAATTTCTGATGTATAGGATTTTTCCAAAATTCGCGCACGAATAATTTATGATTACGAAAGTTTGTTGTTTGTTTTGTTGTTTATCTATAAATTATCTAGGCTATTTAAGAATAAAAAACTTTCAAATAAAATTTTATAATTTGTTTATAGATATTTGATTAATATGATTAGATTTTAAAAAATTTATAAAGATAAATAATACTAGACAAAGAGTTAAAAAAACTAAACTTAATTTAAAAGAAAGTTAAAACGCTAATTTTGGAATATCATTCACTTTAACGTATAATCAATTATTCTTTTTAAATAACACACATTTAGATTAATCCACAAATTTTTAGATTAATCAATTTTTTTTAATTAAAACAATGAAATTTCTGACATTGTACAATTTCTGTAATGAAACCTGAAATTTTATTATGTTCTTTTAAAGCTTGCAATTTTAAGATATTTTTTTTATCATCTGTTTTTTTCCTTGTGCAGTCTTAGTTTACAAGAAATTTCTTAACTATTAAAATGTTTTCTGCAATTTTTAATTTGAAAAATTGATTTCGAATTAATCAAGAAATCTGTCTTTCGAGGGTATCAATATTTAATATCAGAAACATTTTATAGGAACAGCCTGATACACTCATAGAAGAGATAATAGAAACATTTATATTGATTTTATTAACACTCATCCATAAGAAACGATTATTAAATCCTAATTTCAAATTCACTCTTTTATATGATGTCCAGTTACCAGAGATAAGCAAGGTAATTTTAATCCATTTCTGTATTTGGTAAAAAGAAAACGAGATTGTTTATACTTTAAGACACCTTTATTAATAAAAAATTACAGAATTCAAAGCTTACCTGTTTTTCTCAGACTGTGGAAATTTTTTAGAGATTTTGTTAATCTCCTATTTCATATCTCGAGAAATATTTTTTTTACGCCTCTCTAGACGATATTTGTCACACAATTTCTAATAAGGATAAAATCCATTTTATATCAAACTAGCGTGACACGAAATATCCGATTTGGATATTTAAATACTTGCCCGAGAAAGGATTGTAATAGTACAATTTGAATGTGGAAAAGATACAACATCCTGACCCCGATCTCATTCAATCTCATTTTCTATTTGCCAAATCTCAAATTTCTGCGAAATTATTGGATTGTCTCATAATTTATATCTTAATCCAAGCAGGAATATTCAAAAATGGGTCTACATGTTGATTTTAAGAGAAGATCACTAAGTGCTGGATTTTCTCACGTTGCACTTATTAGAAACGGTAATATCTATACTTGGGGAAGTTCAGTACAAGGTTGCTTAGGTACGTACATTTCTCGTTTAAAGCGTAACTCATTTCTTGATTTAATTCCCCTCGTTTGATCGTTCATCGAATCCCTTTTTAATAATTATTTCAATAATTATTTTTTCGTACATGTCATAATTGATAGGAACTGGCTCTAGTGTTTTGCGATATGGGACACCACACGCCATATGTTTCTTCAAAAGTATGAAGATTGAAGTTTTCAGTGTATCATGTGGACATTGCCACACCTTGGCGGTGACCAATAATGGAATCTACACTTGGGGAGCTAGTCAGTTTGGCCAGTTAGGACTTGGCAAAGTGTTACAATGTTCGAGTCCGGTATTAATTACTTCATTAGCGCAAGAAATTATTGTCGATGCAGTAGCTGGACAATATCATTCTGTAGCGTTAACTGCAGACGGCAGAATATTTACGTGGGGTTGGGGTATTCATGGCCAACTGGGTCATGGTAATACCGACGAGAAAGCTCTACCATCCTTGGTCAAGGATCTGCTTGGTGTAGTCGTGTGTTATATCAGTGCTGGATACGCTCACACTTTAGCATTATCAATGGATGGTATTGTGTACGCCTTCGGGTGTAATATTCTTGGTCAGTTGGGATCAGGTAGTAACATCAAAAGTTCTATCCCGATGAAAGTATCATTACCGGATGAAATAACACTTATAAGTACTGGATACTTTCATAATGTAAGTCGGTAAATGACACGTGTGACCTATTTTGTTGTTTTCTTTTTTTTCTTATTTTAACATAATACGATTATTACATCAAAATTACTCGTTACATTTCGTAACGAAATATCAAATAATATTTGTAATGTCGTGAACAATAATGATTTCACACACACGTATTCTTTTCCATGTTTACAGTTAGCCGTTAGTAACACGAACAAATTATATATCTGGGGTGCAAGTCCACAGGTTCTTAGATTGCAAGCGCAAGCGCAAAAGAAGACTCGTATACTAGAGCAACAAGATGCTAATGAGAAAAAGAATAAGGTTTTAGAAGATTTGGAGAAAGTACCAAGTGACGTTACAAATTTAAGCGAAAAAATAAAAGAAGACTGTTTGATGGATAATGTAATCAAATCTAATCAAATAGAAACGATTACTTCCGATGTAGACATGCAAAAGAAGTTTGAAACTGAAAATACAGATTTGAAGAACCTCAACTTTGATTTGCTCGAGGAAAATCAGGCACATTTAAAACCATCCGTTGTCGATACAAGTTTAGTAAAAGGGCAAATTAATCAGGTTCGTAATGTATAAAAGATCTATTATTCTAATGATATTTTACAAATTTGGTGTATCTTTAAATGTACGGAGAATACATCTCGTGACATTGATAGAAAAAATCCTGCATGCTTTATTCAAATATTAGTATATGATACGATTTGTAATTATTTGTGTATGTAGATATCAGCTGGCTGTCATCATAATGCATTGATAACAAAAGATGGTTCTTTATATACATGGGGCCGCAATTTAGACGGTCAGATAGGTAATGGCACGCGGCGAGAAGTGCCAATTCCGACACCGTTATATTATAATTCAGCCTGTATTTATGCACAAATACCTCCTAGACACAATGATATAAAAAGAATGCAAAATCGGGATTTTTTGGACATTAGCATCAAATCGGATAATTTGTTGACAAATAACGGAAATGTGTCTGAAAATGAGAATATCAGTGACTCATCAAAGTCGATACATACAGGAGACGCTTATGTGAATAAAGAAAGAATCAATCCCGTAATTAATGTTGTTGGGATTGCTTGTGGATATGATTATACGATCGCGATACAACCAGGTTACAAAAAACAAAAGATGTTATATCTTTATTTTTAATCATGTGCCTTAATATTTAAATTTTTTAACTTAAAGACAAAATACTTGATTTATGAATAAAATGTGACTTGATAGAGAGAGAGAGAGAGAGAGAGAATCTTATCTTGAATCTTCTTAATTTAATCAAACATTAGGTTATTTATGTGCTATTTGATATGATATTCTAGTAATGATTTAAAATTAATTAAATCTAATTAAAAATAAAATTTTCCAACTTATTTGAGCCTCTTTGTGAGACACTATATGCAAAAGTGCCTTGTTAACTCATTCACTCACTTGCTTATGCACACATCAAACTTGATTTTAAATTAAGAATAAAAAGGTGTATACATGTTATATAGTTTATTTTTTTTAGGAGGTACGGTACTAGCTTGGGGTAATAACAGTAGAGCACAGTTGGGTCGTATTCCTGCGAAAGAGGCACGTGACGCTGATGATAAACTCGTATTGTTGAAATCATCGAAGCGAATAATACGAGTTCCTAATGCGATACACATAGCTTTGGACGTTCCTAGTCAAGTACCTGGTATTTCTGCTCCGATGATATCTTATCAATCTAATGAACCATTTTCTCTCACTGGATTGGGTTATCCTTTAAGCGTTATTGAAAAGTCTCCTGGGCAATTAACGCTTCATTATGTTTTGGAACATTTCTATGGTTTATATAATTCTGACAACATTATGAAAAAGGTTAGTGATTTGCTTTATCTAATAACTTGTCTGATTAACAAAAAACTATGCATATAATAATAATAATGATGATGATGATGATGGTGATGATGATGATGATGATGATGATGATGATGATGATGATGATGATGATGATGATGATGATGATGATGATGATGATGATGATGATGATGATGATGATGATGATGATGATGATGATGATGATGATGATGATGATGATGATGATGATGATGATGACGATGACGATGACGATGACGACGATGATGATGATGATGACGATGACGATGACGATGACGATGACGATGACGATGACGATGACGATGACGATGACGATGACGATGACGATGACGATGACGATGATGATAATAAGATATAGACAAGAAAAAAAAGGAAAATATTTATTATCTTTTCCATCATTTAATCAAATTAACATCTCTCGTAAACGCATGAATCAATTTTGCATAACACATCACTTATCATACAGCAAGACTTTAAAATTAATACGGTTCAATTTTTTATACGTATCGATTTGTTTTTCTTCATCGAAATAATATAAATGTAAGGTGTTGATTTTTTCCCCGAAACATATATATATATATATATATATATATAAAATATAATAAATATAAAATATAGTAAATATAATATATAAAATATAGTATTATCTCTCAATCTCTCAATATATGTAAAATGTAATTTTAACTTGAAGTAAAATATAATATATAACAATACTGTTACCAACAAGACCTCTTTATATATATAAGGTGAATCTTTTCCATTACAGTGCGTCGAATTAGAGAATTATCAAGCTTGTTCGAAAATAGCAATATTAGAGAATAACATTCTAAGTGCTTTCACTTATCAATTGAAAGTGTTACATAAATTGAGTCTTCAATCGTCTAGAAATTATCCAATATCGAAAATTCCGCATAAAACAATAGCGTCCACAATTAAGATTAGTTCACAAAAGGCAGAGATGACGACGGATTCTATGTCAGCCCGAAATATTAAGAAAAATACTGAACTATTTAATAGGCAAGCGGAGAAGAATTTTATTGAATCTTTAGAGAACAGTGTTGTACGGAACTGGACGAAGATTTCTACGAGTAGATCACTGAATAATTTGCAAATGCTCGCACAAGAATTATACTCTTTCGACTGTCAAGGTGGCTTGGAAGAATTATGCAAAACTCAAAGAAACGACGATTCCTTGTCGAACATTAACAACCGCTCTGACACTGAATATAATGCTAACGAAGATGAACAACAAGTATGGATTGAAAATCTTATGCTTAATGAAAACGATTCGCTGCTGCAGCACAAAAACATTACTTGTCGTTCTGCGCAAGATTTAACTCGATCAATCTGCACGAAAATAATATCGAATATCAATGACAATCAAACGAATCAGGGCGATACGTATGAAAAGAAGACTATGTTTTCAGACCAGGTGTCTTCACGTGCTCAAAGGAATTATGTAATCAACGAAACTATAAAAGCCTTAAAGTTTTATTTAAAAAATATTAATGGTGAAGCAAATACCATAAAATGTGAAATATTGTATCATGCAATTGATTTTTGGATTGAACACAATTTACCGATGCAAAGTTTGGAAAATATTTTTTTCGAACATATACATATCATTTATTATCCTCTTGGATTATTACTCTTTTGGTAAGTCGATATTACGGCAATAAAAGCAGATTGTGCTTTTTTTTATCACAACAGTTGTTTGCGTTTTTCACAACAGCTATGCTCTTTTTAATGTAATTTTTAATGTAATGTACTTAATATACTTAATGCAGAGTTTCTAAAACTTGAAAGTACAATTTGGGGGGGCTTTAGATCTTTGATAAATCATTGTTATTAAGCATCGAATTATAAGAAAATAAGAAAATAAGAAAGTAAAAGAGAATCTATGCTACGGTATATGTGCCATATTGAAATTATATTCTCTGAAACTGTACAAGTATAAGCAATTTTCTTCGCATCAAAAGCAAATCAAAATTGAAGTAAAATGAGACTGATATGAAAAACATTACTTTATATTATTATCATTTTACAGTCGAGACATGATAGAAAAATATTTAAATGTAAACAAGTATGATGATGAAGGAACGGACTGGTGCGCGAACAACTTATTCTCATTCAAATTCTGCCTTCAAGTACTATCGATATTAATGCAACATATAGATGAAGGTTGTTATATTGATGTTTTATCTTTCAAGATACTTTTAAAGTGTAATGGAATTAAATAACACAATAGAGGGATAATTGTTATATTTCAGACGATCCTATGCCGGAATATGTTAAAATTTTCTCCTCTTTAATGGCGGACAATTATGGTGCTCCTTTAAATAGACATCCAAGTTCAAGTAGAAATAATCCCAAACAAATGATGGAAGGAATTGTTAATACAATAATTTCTCAAATGGAAGATTCTAGATTATTTGCACACATTAAGGTATATAATATTATATTAATCAAGATGTTGGATCTATGAGACATTTCAATTGGTTTTTATTATATTCAGTCACATTAAATTAGCGTTGTATTTAACGTTATTAATTCTTGTTAATATTAATATTATAATAGGATTCGGAAACTGTAAATCACTTACTTACGATGGAAGAAGATAATATGATATTTACTTGTGGACATTACTTTCCAATCTCCCTATATAAAGCGGATGTTATTCCAGCAATGGAAACGGAATTATTGACATCCCAATCATTAATACTTCCGTGTACATCGCAATATTTAGGAAATGTATTATCCCATGCATCCAAGCCGGAAATTCTATGCCCTTTATGTATAATTGAAGCATTGAGAACGGTAATTAAAGATTGTGAATAAAGTTGTGTTAATTTTGGTACGGTCACATATTATCTTTGAATTAATAAATCATTGTGGATGGATGAAAGATCTAAATATATAGGATGCGTAAAAAAATCTGGATATAGTCGAATACCTCGTAAATAATGCAATTTTGAAAAAAAAAATTTCAGACAAAAGTTATAAGTTTCGAGGAGGCCACATGATTATGATATTAATTCATTTATAAATAGGGTTATAGGTTTTTTTATGACTGTCATTTTTTTAATGGGATAATTTAATGGGATAATTTTTTATCATGTGATAAGATTCCTTTAGTTATTCTAAATATAGGAATATTAAGGTACAAATAATTTACAAGATATTTTATTTTGGCATATTCCGACATAAAATATCTCGCATATTATTAATTTTTTGATAGCAGTACTTATTTTTATGCATAAAATGATAAAACAAATCGATTAACGTAAAGGAGGTACATAGTTGCTTTAAAAAAAATATGCAATTAGCAAAATGCAAGTACATATTTTTTTTAAGACAATCGATTTGTCTCGTTATTCTGTACATTAAAGTATTAAAATACGGTTATAAAAAAAATTGTTAATTTACGAGATATTTCTTACGTTTATCAGAATGAAGTCTAAGGCATCTTGTAAACTATTAACTTTTTGACATTTATACCTTTTTATATTTCCAGAATAACTAGAAGAATCATATTGCATATAAAAAATATACTCTATTAAAAAAATAATGATCATAAAAAAAATTTTCGGCAGTGACCTCATCCGTAGATGAATCAATATTACGTAATTACGTGACCTCGAAACTTTACGACTTATGTCAGAAACTTTTTTTTTTTAAATTGCATAGTTTACGAGATATTCGACTTTTAGCGAACTATATATATATGTATATGTATATGTATATGTATATGTGTACACTCATTCAGACAATGATTTAATTAAAGATAAATATATTTGAGAATAGAAGAATTTTTACAGATAAACTTATGATACGGTGTGCGTCATTAGACAACATGATCAATGAGTAGAACTGTTATTTGTTTAACCTTTTCTTCGTTTATTCCGCATACCTATACGAGCGCCTTTTCTCGTTCCGGAGACTATACTCTGGAATTTACCTGCATTTTTCTTCCTCTTTCTGTAAAGCACAAATATATTAAATTTATTAATATATTGATAAATTAGAAATACATACATACACACGCGCGCGCGCGCGCGCGCGGTGTGAGTGTGTGTAAATATGTATATATAAAATATATGAAGTACAACAAATAAAGATCTAAAGGAAAAGAAAAACATGTATTATTAACCTTTTATTCAACATGGATCTTGTTAAAGGTACGTATGCATAGGGATCTGGTCTACCCTTCCTCTTAATATCTCCTCGTGCCTTTGTCGCGCGATATTCCGAACCAGGTTCGTAGTCTACTTTCCTCGCTTTTAACAATCGATGAATACCTGATCCGCCAACTAAAATTAGAGAAAAATTGATGTAAAATATTTAACTAATGTAACATTTTAGTATAAAAAATAAATTGTTCGTTATTTATTGCGATAATCATTACAACAATACATTAGTTCAGTTATCATCGTAACATCGTCGATAATAAAAATTTAATCGCAAGTCCAACATTTTTTATTCGTCATATCAAACATAAAAAATAAACTTCGTCTTATAAAGCTGGAGTGCGTTCAGAAATAATATCCAAATGTACCCAGGTATTTCATCCTTATTTAACATTTGATAAACATTTGTTTTAACAACAAGGATGAAATGATACATTTAATATTTCTGAACCCAGCTCTATCTGTAAAGTAATTCCGGTAATTTTTTTTTTCCAAATTGAAGTGAAGTAGCCTTGTGCAAAAAACATCTTGCAGAAGAATTCATATTTATATTTACCTCGATATTTCGACGTGGACTGACTCTTTAAGCTCATCATGTCTGACATATTCTCGTTGCGTTTACGTTTATTGCCAATACTTTTTGCCGTTACTACTGATACGTCATCTTGGTCTTCTACGAAATATATATCTCGTGACATGATTTTTTTTGCGTTTTCATAAATTGTTCTCTTTTTGTATGTTTACAGAATACAGAATAAAGTAATCGTCTTACCGTAATCGTCTTCTGAATCACTCCGGAGGAAAGAAGCTTTTCTCTTCTTCTTATTCCCTTCTCCCGCATCGCTGTCCTTATCATTATCGTCCCTAATAATGAGACGACCATCAGGTGTAGTCTTGAAGCCATAATCCTTCACTTTCTTTTCTGGAATCTTTGGATTTGATACACCCGGTTGCGTTGCTAAGACATACAAACAAGACGAGATTAATTGATTATTTATTTACACGACCACAAAACGGCTGTTGGCTAAAATGTAACTTGATTATTGTCTGCAGGAAAAATTGTGATAGAAAAAGAGCAATAAAAAATTGTTGAATTAACGAAATAAGTGTGAGAGATGGGAAGGCCCAGGTATGTGAACATTCGTTATAAACCAACTTGTAATATTTTTAGCAGCTACGGGATCTGCAAGATCGACTATATTATCTTCACTCTCTTGAATCCAAGCCAAGTCCTTCCTTGAAGGTTTCCTCTTATTCCTCTTTGCTTCTTCGTTCTCCGTAACTTGAAATTCCTCATCGCTGTCGGCCAATATTTCTTCTATGCTTTTGGGTTTCCTCTTGGCATCAAAATCCTCGTCGCTGCTCATCTCCAGTCTCTTGGCTCGCTCGAGCTCCCGTCTCTTTCTTTTCATGTCCATCACCTTATTAATGTTCTTCAGTCTCTTGTGCAGAATCGTGTCCGAGGCCGGTATCATACTCGATATCAATCCTATGCCATACTTCCTGATCAATTTGGTGAAGATGTCTCGCACCTTTTGACGAAAGTGACGCTTACAATCTTCGCTCATCCGCGATAGAGCATCGACTATCCTTGGCAATGCCGGTGCTATCATGGCGGACGGTGTCACCGTGATATACACCTTAACATAGGACAAGGCGGACTCAACTATCTCTCTCGTGGGACTCGTCAGAATGGTGCAGGCATGTTCCAAGATCTCTCCGACAATTTCAGTGCCCAGAGAATCATTGTGATGATAAGTGATGGACGCCAGAGCGAGGAGGCTGGCGCTAACGTATGCTTGCTCACCGCCTAAGCCAATCATTAGCATGTCGGCGTAATCCTTGAGACGCTCCGGATTATCTAGAAACCTCTCGGCGATCACGTTGAGTAATTGATACGCCGCGTCACGACATCTCTCGTTGATGTCTTTGACGCAGAGCACAGCTTCTGGCACTATGGCTTCCAAGAACTTGGTCCCCTCGAGCTGCGGATGTATTCGGACGAGATGCACCAAACATCGCAGACGCGCTCCTCTACTCGTTTTAATCACGCTAGTCGCTGATGAAATCAACGTCTTTTGAATCTGGCGTCGATGCTCGAGCAAGAATTGCTCGCAAATCTCCGTCTTGTTATTACATATCTCCTCGAGAAAGCGATAAGCTTTCTTTTGCTCCTTTTGCTTAGCATCGTCTTTAAGAAATGGCACGCACGCATCATCATAGTATTTGGTCAATCTATCGATGTCCGTATAGCCGATCAGCGCTCTCGTCAGATCATAGGCGCTTTCCTTGAAGAAGTCCGTCACGTTCGGCTCCGCGAGCTTGCTCAGCGCTCGATCAAACAGCTCGTTCGCCAAATCGATATTCGTGATCATCAGGTAAATCTTGATCGTGTCGAATGCGGCAAGTCGCACTCCCTCCTCATCCGTGCCGCTCGGCTTGATTGTATACAGATTGAACAGAATCGGCAGATAATTCTTAGCGAAGCGAGCGAGTTCAACGATGTCGTCGGTGTTGTTATTCTGCCTTGCCTTGGTGATCAGTTTTCGCAGAGCTGCCATCGCCGATAGCCTCAGATCTTTTCGGTCGCTAATAGCCATACCCAACAACTTGGCAAGATGCTTGAAATTATCCTTCACATCACTAGCATTGTTGCATATGGTCGGTAAGACGGACCAGAGTTGTGTTATCAAACATTCGTACGTCTTGCTGTCTACGAAAGAGCCCTTGGTCATCTCCTCGCATCGCCGAGCGATTGGCAGTAAAGTATCCTTAAAGAAGGCAATAGTGCCGCCCGTTATACAGTCCTTTAGCAGCGGTATCATCCAACTCCGTCTGAGATTTATCATTTTTCCATCGTCGGTTTGAAGGGGGAGAATGCTCAAGACGGTTTGCGGCCCCATAGCTCTAATCGCTGCTCCAATCGCGTACTCCGCCTCACGGTTGTATGCAAAGTCGTGGAAATCTCGCAAATTTCCCAGAGTCTTGACGATGCCTGCGAGTTCCTGGAGTTTGAGCTTGCCAATCACTTGGAAGAGGATAGCCGTTAGATGAAGAACGTGGCGCCAAGCTCTAAGATACTGATAACTCAATGTCTTGTGCATTATCTCAATGATACGCCTCAAGGTCGACTCGTACTTGCCGATCGCTCGCTCCTCGTTCTCGCAAAGAGAACCCACGCACTCCTGAAGAATGGTTTTAATGGTGTGCGATACTCCAGCGACGACTTCCGTTTTGTCGGAAAGCCAGAGCTCGATGCACCTGTTGAACATTTCTGGTAACACACAGTCCAATGTCGAAAAGACGTCGAAAGCCGAGCTCGACTGTCTCGACGCTTGGCCTGCTAGACATACCAGGTTGCAGTGAGCCTCCTGCATGACCGTCAACCATGCCAACGTTGGCTGTGTATCGTTTGCAGAGGGTTGATAATCATAAAGTGCCTTAATGATATTCGCGTTTATTTGGAAAGGCAATGTTGTCTCTGATGGCTTCGTAACAAATAATCCATGCAGCGTTTGCAGACAGCACGATGTTATCACGGCGTTCTTTAACGTCATGATACTCAGTATACGTTCGCAGATAGTCTTTACATGCGACTTTGGCAATTGTGACATTATGTCTTTCAGCAATGTAAGAATATGCAAAATAGTGGTTACCCCTAGAGATGATCCTGGTTTACAAGCGGCGTCGAATTGGGCGATGCAATGCATCGCAACTTGTCCCGCAGCCGGATGATGAGTTGACGGTTTCTCGCTCTTCATCGTGTCGCTGCTCTTGAGAATGGCACATATCCCACGTTGGGCAGATTTGCGTACCTTAGGCTTGGCGTGAGTGATACATGATAATATAGCATTCAGTACCTGCATCGTCGAAGGATTCTCCCAAACGGCATCCTCTTGCGCTTGAAATAACAGTGAGAGACAGCCTAGACAATGCCGCAAAATCAAATGGTTCTCACTGATGATGTATTTTAATAGAAGCCGAAAGAGAGTCTGACTTGTCGCTCCAAATTGTAAAATCAATACGTTTCTGGGTACTGTTCTCAGACACATTCCTAACAGAGACAGCGTAGCAGCCACGGATGTATCTTCTTCCACCGCCTCCAAAGTACTCATTAATGCAGCAAAATATTCAGTCGAGCTTTCATTGCCACCGTTCTGCTTGATGATCTCTGTGACAGCCGCCAGCACTGCCAACATCTCTTTATGTACGATCGAATTCGATTGAAAGTGACTGAGGAATCTGCCAAAAGAAATATTAGAGCAATTGCTATAATTGGTAGCAAACGTCTCGTATGTATTCACCGTCCCGTCTATGGTGCTCTTAAGCTGATCCTCATCTATGTCGAGTTTGGCGAAATGCGGTTCGATACCTTGGATGGCATCGTGTCTCTGTAAGTCCTCCTTTGTAATACCACCTGGCGTGCTTGAAAAATCCTTAAAAAACATGCCAGTGGCTTGCTCGCGATGCTTGGTTGTCATCGGATTGGAACTGGAACTTTGACCCTTTGCCCATCGCTTCGCCTTCTTTCTACTTCCCAAACGAGGTGCTAGCTTGCCCATTTTCTTCGTAAATCGTAAATCGTAAATCGTAAATCGTAAATCGTAAGTCGCGAATCGTGAATGTAATCCTTTATTTTAGCTTTCTTTTTTCTTTTTCTTCCTTTTCCTATTTCAATTTTCCAAACTTGCGAAAACTACCAATGTTCCATATTTCAACGATTTTTCCAAGTCAAATATCAAGGATCAGATGTTTCTTCTTTTCTTCCTGTTCGTTTCCGTTAGTAACTTTTACCGTGCCTTCTGTTCTTTCAAACTGTATGACACAAATTTCTAAACCTTTATTATCGGATAAGACTTTTTTTTTTTTTTTTTTCTCTTTTCCTCCGGTTGGAGGATGTCGGATTAATTCCGACTATGTGTCTTCAACCCTAGGGTTATATAACACAGGTTTATCTAAATCCTTTATAAGTTTCTCTGTATTCTGTGATATTCTAGTTCAACTTTCTCTTTATCCACGTTTAGCTTTCTCTTTATCCTTAACAAATTGCATGATCGGATAAGACAAAACGAACAAGGTTATCTACAGTCTTTGAGAATCATTCGCACACGTGCGGAAAACATGCTTGATTTAACAGAAACTAGAGTCCCTATACTAAGGGCCAATCAAAAAATGCTTCGAAGCATTTGTAGTATCAAGTGGACTGCACCCTACGATGCTAGAAATCGATCCGAAATCTCGGACAGAGAAAAAATTGACCAATTGCAGTGACTATTTCCGCCAATTGAGCAATATGGTCGGTATTTATAGTCAGATATATGACAATAAAAAAAAGAAGGGATAATGTTGATAGTAACAAATATATAAGCTAACAAATATATATAGGTCTAATACACGACATTTCTATAAAAAAACAGGGGATAATGTTGATAGTAATAAATATATAGGTTATGTTCGTAAATTCACCGCCAGTATCATAGACCGAGCATGCTATATACTAGGCGATGGGCGACATGTGCGAATGAGAAAAAACAACACCTGATTTTTTTTCTTTCTCTTTTCTTATCTCTGATAGGGATCATACACACAGTCCCCACTTAATGTTTCCCTCATCTTCTTCTATTAGAGAGAGAGAGAGAGAGAGAGAGAGAGAGAAAATCAGATGTTGTTTCTTCTCACTCGCACATGTCGCCCATTGCCTGATATATAGCATGCTCGGTCTATTTATACTATGTCTATGGCAGTACTGAAAACATATAGTCTACGTAATGTATTTTATAGATTTTCAGTACTGGTAGTGAATTTAGGAACATAGCCATAAAATTTATAGCCGAAACACAGGCTGCTGCATAATACATAATGAATAACGCATAAAAAAAAAGAACCAATCAGAATCTTCTATTCCATTATGAGTGTATGCAGCTCTCCTTTTACCTAGGCTCGGTCAATATAAATCTTCGATGCGTTTGATTGTCTAATCAAAACAAAGAATTTTATTAAGCACCAATCTACAAAAAATGCTTCAAAGCATTTGTAGTAAGCTCTTGACCGTATCCCTGTCGGTCCACAATAGGTGATTTAAGCTTTAAGAAGTTAGAAATTGATCAATTATAATCGGATATGAAAAGAATAATCGATTATGATTGGTCAATTTCTTACAGTTTAAAAATTAAATACTTATTGTGGACTGACACTAATCCTGAGCCAAGACTTCATTCTGGGGGTCAATCATGTAATTTCACGTGAAATTTTTCACTTTTCATTCTTCACTTTTTACTTTTCATTTTTCACGTATTGACATTTTGCGTGAAACTTTTCACGTATAACAATTATGTATGTAGCTTGAATGCGTGGAAAGTGAAATCATGAAATCATAGTTTCATAGGTTTTATAGGAAAATTATTTTATTGGTACAGTATTATATACACCTTTCAATGATCGATTGTATATGTACACTTCGAATCGTACATCCGACGCAGCTCTAGGGCTGTTGACTGTTCCATTTAGTAACACAAGTATTGTTCTATCTTTCTTGACTTTCAATAATTAACAAGGACAAAATGATACTTGTATCGACTTGTGTCACTAAATGGAAAGCACCCCTAATCTTCTCTAATTCCGAAGCATATTTATTAATTCCCTAGATTTTCGCCTTTCCGCCACCAAGGTACATAACGAAAAAATTCACGTGAAAAATTTCACATTTTCATGTTTGAGAGAGTTATATGATCCCGCAAAATCGTAATGATCGTACATGATCGTAAGTTCACGTGAAACTTTTCACTTTTCACGTTTCCGCCCTAGGGGAAAAGTTACATGATCGACTCCCTGGTACTTCTGTATTGAGACGTAATCTGTACGAGTTTGTTTGGATAATTTTTTTCTGGCTATTGATTGTGAACGGATATTCAGAGAGGAGTGACGACGAATAACGAGTTGTCCCGATAATACATCTTTAAAATATGGATTGCTGATGACACTAATTTTTTTTTCGCATAAGCAATACGAAAGACAAAAGATACAATTCAGTAACCTCGAGAGTGGGGTTCTGTCTTTTAACTTTCTCGTTATCATTTATTCTATCAAGCGAATTGAAAATGGCCTCGACTCGAATATTACATATTTCGAAAATTTTGCAAAAATTGACAAGGACTATTCCTTCTGTAAGCAATGGTACGGACACGCAAACAAAACATCATTTCTATACAGAGTATCATATGATTTGCACAAATATTTAATTCAAGTTAATTTTTAGTATGATTTATTTGTGAATGTATGTTAAGGAGGTTATAATATTTCTTTCAGATGCGCGTAATGTGTGTACTGTCAGTCACTTACATTTGTTGAAAACACATATTCCTCTGATATGTAATACGAAAAATTCGACATTTTTTGTAAACAGTAAGTGAAATTTTAGTATAAAATTTTGAATAAACTCGTAAAAAATAATTGGTATTTTATCGCATTCTTCAGAATCTGCAGATGAACTATGGAAAGCTGTGACGACTGTTAGTAATGCAGGAAGACGTAGAGGTAGAGCGAAGGGATTAGCAAGAAAAAGGGATTTAAATAGAGGTCAAATTATTGGTGTAGGAAAAATTCCAATACAATTTCCTGGTCTTAATACTCCTGTATTTAGAGGAAAAGAACTTGTTCAACAGCAAAAGTTACCTTTAGATCTTAAAAGAGAGGAAAAATTTGCAAAACTACAGCAAAAGTATCAGATTAAACCAAAACGGATCAAATTGTCACCATTGGAACGTGGTTGGACAAGCGCTCAAATGGGTGGCAGAAAGATTGGACCACCTGATTCTGTTGGAGAAGGTTTTTAATATATATGTAATAGCTGTTTTATATATATATATATATATATATATATATATGTACACACACACACACATACACACATCTATGTATATATGTATATGTATACATTTCTTACACAGTGCATGGTATATGTGTATGCATGTAAAATTATATTGTAGTCAATGTGATGATAAAAATTACATAATTTGGATGTATGAATACTCTAATAATTTCCTTCTTTATAATTTATAATAGTGATAACAAAGTCTTGTACTGCAATATACCTATCTTTCAGATACCTTTGATGGTTTTGAAACTTGGATTTTGGAAAGCAAATTAGTCAGCTGCATGACTGGTAATTTGGGACGCAAGAGTCGCATCAGTGTATTTGTTGTAACAGGAAATGGCAATGGTTTGGCTGGGTTTGCACTAGCTAAAGCACCTGTACAAAAAGCAGCTTTAAAGACGGCCAAGAATAGAGCAGGTCTAAGATTAATGTATATACCTAGATACAAAGAGCATACTGGTAAGAAATAATGTAATCATGTGATATGCTATTGGCATCTCGCTTGTTTTCTTGATTTAATTCTGTGAGAATTTAATCCTGTAACAATAGAGATGATGGTTTTTTAATAAGGTCTGTTCTTTTTAGCTGAACTGATTGCATTAGTTCAGAGTTTATCTTTCTTCTTCCAGTGTAAGAAAGATAAACTATGAACTAGTACAACTAGTTCAGCCAGAAAGACCAGGCCTTTAGTATACTGTTGATTCAGTATGATTATTTTAGTGTTGCACGACTTTTTCACTCAGTTTGGAAACACAAAGATATTCGTGAAGAAAATGTATGAAGGATATGGGCTTGTTTGCCATCGTGCGATAAAAGCGTGTTGCGAAGCAATTGGCATTAAAGATATGTATGCCAAAGTAGAAGGAGCGAAAAATGTAAAGCATATTATAAAGGCTTTCTTCATTGGTTTATTGCAACAGGTATGTATCATACAGGATGTTTCGAATGGATTTTTGTCATTCGTCGTTTTAATTTATATTAGATAGATAGGAAATTTCAATTGACAAAAAAACATGGAGATTGTTTTAACATTAAAGATTAATTATTAGTGATGTTATAAATAACAGACGATAGATTACGAGCTTGTTCAATCAAGTCTTTTAGAAATATAGGAATGTAGATAATAGAATTTAGTCTCATTTATTTATTAATACTAAGTGAAGAATTGATAGAACCTCGATTATTATTATCCAAGATATTAAGGATTGTAATAACGAAATGTAAAGTAGAAATTGCTCATCTTTCATTAAAATTATAAGCGTTATGAGAAGCGTTACGAGATATGAGAAGAAAAAGTTACTTGTCAAAAATTATCGCACCATGCTATAAATGAATTCGAAAATAAAATTGGAATGTTTGCAGAAATCGTATCAACAATTAGCGGACGAAAAGCAATTGCACTTGGTTGAGTTTAAATCGGAAAATGGAAACTATCCAGTAGTGATTGCTTCGCCATCACAAGTTAGAAAGCCGAAAGAAGTAGCGACCCATGAAATTCTTGATTTTACTCAATATGTATTGGGTGGCAAAGTAATATTGCAAAAAAAGAAATATCCACCATTTTATACTAGACTTCCGTCTTGGAAAAGAAAATTGGTAAAACTGGAACGATTGAGACACTTTGATGAAACAAGGATAAAATTAATAGCGGAATATGGAGGGTTGCACAGTTTCCTAACTGAAAAATATCCAGAGGCAAAGTTTCAAAAACGAAAGCGAAATGAAAATAATGAAACAGAGGATTAGAAAGTGTATTCAACGTTGTACTTTATACATAATGTGTAAATATAAATAAAATCCTCATAATTACAAAAAAAAACATGGACATTTCTAAACTGAAACAACATCGTGTCGCATTGCTCGCATTGTATTTCACATTGCAATTTTTTGATAATTGTCAATAATGTACACCGTTAGATCAGGTGATAAACGTAGAGAGAAGTCTGAAAACGGCTATCGCGACTTTTTCTTGTGAGACCATTAAAATCCTCTGCACGTTACCGCTAATACATCCATTTTCAAATTTAGAACTACATAATTACATCCATTTTCCGATGCTGTCGATAAAATCGCTTTCTGGCATATACCTGTGCTGCGCCCACAATTCATGAATCAAGAATATGTTTATATGGTTATGCACCTTCGTGTAATTTTTTTATTGTCTTTCCAAAGTCCAAAATAAAAAAATTATTATGCGAAGATGCATAATTACATAAGCATATTCTTGATACGTCGTCCCTCTGTTTTTAAATCCGTGGTGAAAAGGAATCTTAAAAAGA
Organism: Pogonomyrmex barbatus; assembly: GCF_055798465.1. Classification (NCBI taxonomy): domain Eukaryota; kingdom Metazoa; phylum Arthropoda; class Insecta; order Hymenoptera; family Formicidae; genus Pogonomyrmex; species Pogonomyrmex barbatus. The sequence goes on from NW_028297110.1 coordinate 65,810, forward strand.
TACTACTCTATCTATCTCTATATTCTTACATCCATGACATTTTATGACATTTTATGACATTTCATAATGGCGCGTAGTAATTTGTTAATATAGATTAGATAGATGGCCATAACTATTAGAATGGATCTAGACACAGCTTATATTGGTAATTAGATTTATTCATTTGAAACAACTTTAGACTGTTTTTATTCATTACTAAGAAAATAAATACATTATGTCGTGTGATGAATATGTTACATACGAATGCTTTTTCTATGCATAGTTTAACTGATATATCAACATTCACATTAAAAATTTTCAAAAAATGTGAACAAGTATAAATGGCGATTCAATGTAACATTAGACGAGTTTTTTTTTCAATTCGTCGATTGATTAATCGCATAATGTGCAAATACTGCTTTTATAAAGCAAAGTTGCGTTTGCGCGTAATGCGATTTATTAATCGATGAATTAAAAAACTCACCTATTATCTATACGATAGGACGGGAGATTTTAATCTAATTGTAAAAGATTAAAAATTGTTCGAGAACTTATTGTAATAATTGGCTATATTTTGGATATCGTTAAATTTGCTAGAACCATTAATCGACGATTGGATGGAATATCTTCAACAAATGATGAAAGAACAGGAACAAGAGCAATTTTTCGACGCAACTGATTTTGCTATGCCATTTGCAGGTAGCTAAAGAGAATACTAGTCAAATGTATACGCTGTAGAGATATTATATGATGTTAATTTTGATAACTTGGAACAATACTTGGTCGCAATAATGAATTTTGGAAATTATAATCAGCAATTCCAGCATCTACTATCAAAGCTGCCTTCAAAATAGCAAAATATCTTGAATTGGATTCAAATGTTAAGTATATGGCCATTCAGTTGTATGATAGATTCATGTGCAAATATTTCTGGGAGCTTTATAAGACTGAGATCGCAAATGATCCATCTGAAGCGTCTTGGTTTAGAATTTGCAAGAAAACTTCTAATCATACCAAATTATATCTAATGTCATGTTTTCAATTGGCATGCAAAATGGATTCTCATTCCAATAGTTTGGGAATATCGCAAGTACATTAAAAAATAATCTTTATGCTCTTATTGTGAAAATAAAAATATGATAAGTTTTAACAGATAGTTATGCCACCTGTTTTACTAGATTCTTAATATTTTATATCTGATTGATAAAGAATCTGAATATACACGAAATGTGATCTCTTCTTCGGAAATTAAAGTTTTCCAAACGGTAGGATTTAAAATGCCCTTTTGTACACCATTGCATTGCATTCAAGTTCTTCTGGCTGCAACAGGTCTTAGAGAAACGCCAAATACATTTAATATTTCAATGGACTTGTTGGACTTAGCTTATTTAAAGGTTTGAACATTTCAACTTAATATATTTTTTCAGTTTATTTCTTCATGCAATTTATAATTTTCTATAGATATCTCACTCAAGTTGTATACAATTTCAGCATGACAGATTATATTCACAATTTCATTTGTATTATGCACCTAAAGATGCTCGAAACACAGAATATGTAACAAGAAAGCTAATGTCATTGAAATCGAACATGCTTTTCCTAAGTGCAGCAATAGTATTTTGTGCAACCTTCTTTCTATGTTTGGACACAAACGCTTTGGAAGAACGAGTTATTCTAACAAAATTAGCGGAATTATCAGATACAATGGATACTGATATTTTTAATATGGCCAGTACATTGCTCTTGATAGTGACACAAGAATAAAATAACAATATGTATATTAAAAATTATTTCATACATGTAAACGTATGTGCATACACACACATAACAACAGCCATGTGTCGTGATTGAGTAAATATACAATCACTACTATGTATAATCAATGTATCATGTAAATATTTTGTAAAGAAAATTGATTAATATATAATTACATGTAAACACATTTGGTAATTATTTAGAATACGATCTTCACCTCCGATTTTGATAAAATTAGGCTCAATCGACGCGGTTTCATTCAATGATAAAGATGGACGATATGGATATGATTGTCCATCTTTATCATTTACCTCTCTTGCGTCTAGCACGGAAGAGAACCACAAAAACGTGCACATTACCTACGCGAATAAGGGTGTAGCTAAAACACGTCCATGACCACTCTTAGGCTTCTCTCTGATACCATTGTCATTATTGAAAATCTACGTGACGTATATTATATATTTTGAATAAATTTTTTTCGAAGAGACTGTTTTGGAGTGTAGCCTTAGACTGCGTTCCAATATTCACTGCCAGTATTAAAGATCTATAATATACGTGACCTGAACTGTATTTTCAGTACCGACAGTGAATATCGGAACGCAGCCTTAATATATGAGGAGAAATAGGAGAAATAAAAAGTAAATGTAATTCTTCTTCATCAATAATTTAGAGATATCAATAATAAATAGATATATACATTTCAACTGAATCTGCCATTTTATATATTTTCCATTTTGTTGCTCGAACTAAAATCTTAATTTAATAAATTTGCTATGCTCTCTAAATCAATACTGTTTTCGATCGCAGTGGATTTGATTCAATCCGAGATGATCCAATCCAATGGATTAACGATGTTATATACTAGACTCATCCAATCCAGTTTGAATTGGGTTAAATCGTGCAATTGAAAATGCTACAACTAGAAAAGTTCACTCATTAGAGTGCAAGTACAGAGAGTGCAAACAACGTGAGCAAATCTTGTTCCAATTCCATAAAGAGCCAATTGTGATTCATGTTGATATATAGTTCACTGCTGTTCCAAATGGTATCGCTATAGTTTCTCTTGCTAATTTTTAACTTAGGGACTGTATAATACATATTCTATGGTATGTACGTTAGATGTGATAAAAACATATTGTAATTAATCCCTTAATATATTCTGGTATTTTCTGAATGGAATACGAGAAATAATTTAAATACATCTGTAAAAATGCTTGGTATAATTGTAGCTGGACGACTCGTAAGTACAAAAATATTATGTTATGAGCCATTATTCTAAGTGGCGATGAGTCGCGAATTTACATCGATTATGAAATAATCTTTTTTTTTTATATTAATGTGATGTTATTAAAATAGAATATGGTATCTTAGATATTATAATCTTACTATTGTTTTCACTCTGTTTTGTTCTGTATGTATTGTAATAAAGAAAAATTTTAAAAATTAAATTGGATCATACCAATTTTTTTAGGTTACGCTTTTAAGATATGTTTCTATGAATAAAAATTAAAGATATATTCAAAAAAATTTTTTTATAATTAAAGCTTTTGGATCAGCTTAAATTTAATAATTTTTAATAATAGTATTGAATATTTTTAACTGAAATTTTTTAGAATGCAATAACTTTGGATTATTATGAAATTCATTAAACTGAATATATTATGAATTTGTATTCAATTAAAATATAAATGTTGAAATTAAATTCTGATTATAAACAAATCAAGATAAAGTAGCAGACCAACTTTATTTATCAATTGCTCTTATTTCCATTACATAGTTTAGATAATGATGATAAAGACGATATAATTATGGTTATCGTTAAACATAAATATGGTTTAGATTTTAATTTTAGTTATCATCTTAAATTATAATTTATTTATTACAGGTCATTATTATATATTATTGTTAGTATTCTTTTTAAAATTAATTTTTATTAAAATTTTTATTTTTTAGGTTCAAACTGATTTTCAGCAAGTTGGTGAGAATCAGTTTTTGATTACTGTACCTGATGCAGACAATATAAATCATATAGTTGTGTTTCTCACTGGCACTATTCCTTTTCCAGATGGCATGGGAGGTGCAGGTAAGATGAAGAACTTTGTGTACAAACTATAAAGATCAAATTTTTTTATCTATTATAATTTATTAAGTTAATAAATGTTATTTATAGTATATTTTAGTTGGCCTGATCCAAATGCACCACCTAATTGGCAATTCCTTGGATATATTTCCAATGTTAAGCCATCGGCTATTTTCAAAATATCAAATTTGAAAAAAAATCATGAATTTGTAAATAGCAATTTGGGAATTTTTGGAGTTGGCAAGATCTCGCACGTAGCACAGATTGGTGTATCAGTTGAACCATTAGCAGTAATTGAGCAACAAGTAGCTACTGTTACTGCAACTACAACCAATTCTTTTGTAGAATTTGTACAAAAGATGCTGACGAGTTTTGTGAATTATGTGACTAGTTTCACAGTAACACAAGCGCAAATGACACCAAATCCCACTGAGAACTTTGTGCCTCTATCTACATTACAGAGCTGGTATGAAACTTTTGAGAGACGGTTACAACAAAATCCAAACTTCTGGAAATCGTGATCATAATCTTAATCATATATAACATAAAGCTTAGCATCTTATATTAATATAAATTTTACAGTGATATTCAAGTACTGTTATAGCGTTTTGTTATAGTGTAAAATGCTGGATTATTAATATAAAACTATCATTCTTATATTAATAAATATATTAATATATTAATAAATAATATTTAGATTTACATATAAAGATTTTTCAAAATATGCATTTGAAAAATCAATATATATATATCAAGCTTCAACATACCTTAAACAACTTTAATAGAGTATCAACAATATTGAATATTGTACTTAGGTCATTATGCTCTTGATATTTCTAATTTTTTTGTTAAATATGACAAGACAGAAACATTTTTAATAAAAATATATCTTACATTATTAATTCATCGTTATATGTTTTTATTGCAATTACATTTTCATATTTGAAATTGAAAAATATAAACAAATGCTATTGAATTTAATATGTTTAAAATTAAAAAATATTTTGGATTTTAAACCGGTATATTTTATATTAATTTTTAGATTTTAGATTACACAAATTACATTATATATTTTTTAAATCCCATATCTATTGGATTAGCTAGATTATTTATTGTATATAATTTTGTGTTGACACATTTTTTAATAAACCTTCTAAGAAAAACATTAGTCAAACATTATGACAAAAAATTAAAATTTCAACGATTGAATTATAAAATAAAAATAAATCTAATAAAAAATATTTGATTAATAATTTAATTTTCGTGTGTAAGAGATCAATGTAAACGGCATTCCATATAAATATCTTTAATCTCTGTAATCGCTTTAGTGTCGGCCCACAATAAGTATTTAATCTTTAAGTCGTAAGAAATTGACCAATCATAGTTGATTATTCTTTTCATATTCGATTATAATTGGTCAATTTCTTACTTCTTAAAGCTTAAATCACCTATTGTGGACCGACACTTATGATACATATTTAAATTTTGTTTAAAGCTTAAATAATATTGATAAAATCGAGCCTTAACTTTTTATTGCAGCTTTCTAGGCACAGTGTTTTACATACTTGAAAATTTTGAGCGTTCCAAAATCTATAAGAAAAAAGTATTGCAAACTTCTTTCTCATGTCATTTTATTCTTGTCTTCCATCGAATGCTAAACAAAGATAAAATGACTATGTGCACTTGGATGTTATATCAGGAACCCTATTCTTGAAACATATCGCATACGAAAATTCTATAATATATGTCACATAAACTATAGAATTTTCGTATAAATATGTTTCAAAAATAGAGCCCCTAAGTGTCGGTCCACAATAGGTGATTTAAGCTTTAAGAAGTAAGAAATTGATCAATTATAATCGAATATGAAAAGAATAATCGACTATGATTGGTCAATTTCTTACGACTTAAAGATTAAATACTTATTGTGGACCGACACTAACGCATCCCAGAGGACGCAGCGATTGGATGCTGCAATTCCTTTTGATATGCAATTCGTCGATACATTGCGTCCGCAAATTGCTTTTGCGTTCTACAAGCTATGTAAACAGGATCTTAAACGGCCATCGTTTTAATATAGAAACTATAGCAATTGCTAGTAGTCCATATATATAAGATGTATGGTTTTCACATCGATGTATAAGCTCTCTTGGCTTCGAAGATTCATTCGCGGAGGTATCGCTGTGCTGTGTATTATCGCGGTAATTTCGGCCGTGACAAAATTACGTGTCGGTTTTGTAAACGTACGAATTTCGATTTTTAATAACGAGATGACATAAGCAGACCGTGCTACCATGGAACAACCGCCGTAATATGAGCCGATCTTCGCTGTCACCATTAAGCGCTCCTTGTCATTCAACCTATGCTTGCGTTTATCCGTATTCCTGGCATTTCATCGTTGCAGTAATATAGTGACCAGTGGTGTTTGTGAAAATGATACTCCGCATCGCGAAGCAACGTCATTAGTGCGTGTCGTCTTACAGCGTCTATTTTATAGATTTTAGTGTGAAAGAACAGACTGTGAGGAAGAGAAAAGAGAGGCGAGGGAGTGAGAGGGAGACTGATATTTTGAAGATATAAACCGACGTGCACGTTTATTCTGTATCTAACCATTTAGAAGTAAGTAAGAAGCGAGTCTGTGCCTGTGTTTTTACAATATCGTAAACGGTTATGTGCGCTCTCTCTCTCTCTCTCTCTCAAGGTAAAAAAAAAAGAGAGGGCAAATAATTACACGAATGATTACGCGCCGTATATGATGCGCGTCTCAAGGCTGACACATGTCGTCGATCTAGCCCTCAACCTCAAGAGCGAGAGAAAGGCCAAGCGAGTAGGCGGCGTCGCAAGACGCGGAATGGAACAGTAATTCGCGCAGCTGTCACGCGTGCTCAATGTTGCATTGCGTTTCGTTGCGTCGAGTAAAGTTACATCGACATTTTACAGAATTAGTCCTAGATTTGAGATGGCAAATATAATAATGGATTTTTTCGATTGCACCAAATCGTTTGTGTGTGTGTGTGTGTGTGTGTGTGTGTGTGTGTGTGTGTGTGTGTGTGTGTGTGTGTGTGTGTGTGTGTGTGTGTGTGTGTGTGTGTGTGTGTGTGTGTGTGTGTGTGTGATGTATACATATATACATATATACAACAATGTTGTGTGGCGCGTATGTATGTATGTATGTATGTATGTATGTATGTATGTATGTATGTATGTATGTATGTATGTATGTATGTATGTATGTATGTATGTATGTATGTATGTATGTATTAATGTATAAACATATTTAGATAAGAAAAAAGGAAAAAATGGAAATGATACAAGCATGAAAATTGAAAAAAATAGAGCTATTCATTTAATTGCAATTTGTAATAAAATGGAATAATCACTGTGAGTTCCAAAAATAAGCAGAGAATATTGAAACAGATGGATGTTATATTGTTTGTGTAGAGACATTTTAATCTGATAGCAACTTCATAAAAATTTAGAAATTTTCTGTTTGTTTTTTGTTCTAATTTTGTTCAGTTTATTAATAATATCTTATCTTTTAAAAGCATGCAAAAAAAGGATGATCAAAATCGAGAAATATAATCAAAAATTTGGTTTTCAAACGAACATCTAAATAATATCCTAAATAAATCTCTCGCATAGAGACAATAATCATGATCAGTAATCAAATACATTTGAAGACATTTACAACACATTGTAAGATATGGTTGCATATGCCAAAATTTTAAAACAAGTCTAATGATAGAAATAAAAGATGATTGAAAGATAATTACACCAAATACTTGTTATTAGTGGATAAATAAAATGCTGGAACTGAATTTAAGTTATATTTATTCATTTAAAATTTTTGAAATTTCTTTGTGTATATATATTAGAATATATATTATCACCTTGTATAGTTGTTAAGTGTTTAAATACTATTACATATATATAAACAGTTTTTATTAAAGCCGTGATGCACAAATAATTTTAATATTAATATTAATATTATTAATATTTTTTATTTCATGTTGTAGTATTTTATATTATATTATCACAGTATTCTTAAAACATTGATATAAAAAGTTAATACAAAGATATTGAGGTTACAGTCAAGTATACATGTTATTACAAGTTTTGAATGTATATAGAAAAGAGGTTATGCCTTATTCTTGAACATCAGATAATCATTGATAAAGTTTACATTGTTGAAATAAGTTAAATTGTATTACTGATATAAAGAACAATAACACAACAATAGAGATAAAACAATGGTTGTCAGTGATTTTTTATTTGCTTGAAGATTTTACACCTGAAAAATTATATATCTAATTAAAATGTAACGAGGCACAAGTATCAAAGATACTTTTAGAATAGTATATTAGAATAATATATTTAAAATAGTATACTTTTATTTACAGAACATAAAAAATGGAGAGTTCAGAAGAACCAACCAGTTTGCAATCTATATGTCATCTGCATGCTTCAGAACTGTTTCCTAAACATACACACTTTGAGTGTGAGGATGAGACATTGACAATCCCATTTACACTACTGAGTGGAGAGTCAGTTGTGGCATTGGGACGAACAACTGATGGTGTTTTGGCTTTTTCAAATTATAGATTGTATCTACAATTAAGTCAAGCTTGTTACAATATACCTCTGGGTCTTATTGAACAATTGGAAGTGAAAGAAATATTCTATCTACACATTGGATGCAAAGATGCACGGTCTTTAAGGTATTCATAATATATTATTCTTTGTATCCAAATAAATGCATTAAGTTGTTATTACACTTAAATTTGTTAAATATAATTTATGATAAGGTTTTGTGTGTGTATGTGTATGGGTGGATGGGTGGGTGGGTGTGGGTGTGGGTGTGGATGTGGATGTGGATGTGGATGTGGATGAGTAGGTGTGGGTGTAGGTGTGTGGCGGACGCCCGCATGTGCGTGTGTGAGATGATGGCAAATGATATTCTAAAAATACTTATATTTTAGTTGTGCGTTTACTACAAACGAGCACTGTTTGGAATGGTTTAAACGATTGCACAAAGTGACCTATCCGCGAAAAAGTATAGAAGATATATTTGCCTTTGCATATTATGCATGGTCTATAGAAGAAGGCAAAGATTATCCTAGGCTTGGAAAAGATAATAGTTCTTATATTACCACTTTTAATTCAGAGGTAAGTACAGTTTTTAAATTGTAGCTATATTTTTATATCAATTTTTATTATAATAAAATTATAAATGCTTAAATGGAATTTTATTTTAGGTCGAGCGATTGAAATTTAATTTGCATGGTACATGGCGCCTAAGTCAAATAAATAAAGATTATCGGATGTGTCCATCTTATCCTCCTCAGCTTTTGGTTCCTGCTTGTATTTCCGATGAAACCCTCGAATTTGTTGCTAAATTTCGAAGTTCCAGACGAATTCCAGCTGTTGTGTGGAGGTATAATTTTTAATTTTTAATAATATTTATTTTTATTAACATATATATTTATAATATTTATAATAAGCATTGTTTATCTTGTCGTAATAATTACGTATCTTAAGACACGTGAATAACGGCGCCGTAATAGCTCGCAGTAGTCAACCAGAAGTTGGTTGGCTTGGTTGGAGAAGTTCCGAGGACGAAGATCTTTTGAAAGCTCTTGCGGATGCATGTAGCTATGATAAAGGTGAATCTACAATGGTAGATTCGCCTATTACATATTCTGACACTGGTAACGATACTCCGAGTGCTGCCAAAGTAAGAGAATTTTAATTAATTAATTGAATTAAATTTTATGACTACAGTTTTTTTATTCTGTAGCTATATTATATAATTAAAATAATATATCTAAAATAATAATAAATAATATATAAATAAATAAAAATAAATAATATATCTAAAATTTTTTTTGTTTTATATTAATAAATGTATGTATGTGATTCAGTCTGCATATACATATGCTATATTTATAAAAATGAATCTTATAATAATTGATTAATATTTATAACTATTTGTTAAATCACAAATCATACACAAGTTTTTCGAGTTTTTGATATATTTTTTATATTATTAATTTTTTTGTCATACGTAATGATATAACAAAATTAATTTAAGATACAGCACAAAGAGAAACAAAAATTTTTATGCTGTAACAATAAGCCTCAAGAAATTAAAAAAAAATTAGATACAGATATACATAATTTATATACTATTATGTCTATATATAAATAATTTCTATTTTATAGAAAGTTTTAATTGTCGATGCCAGATCGTATACAACCGCTGTAGCTAATCGAGCACGTGGTGGTGGTTGCGAATGCCCGGAATATTATCCGAGCTGCGACATACAATTTATGAATCTGCCGAATATCCATTCAATACGAAAGAGTTTTCATGCTGTACGACAACTTTGCGCATCAGACGCAGATCAACCAAAGTGAGTATCAAAATATTGTCAAAAATCTGTTTTTTAGATGTTAGTTTAGAATCAGTTTTGGCCATTTTTTAATTCTTTAGATTTCTTTTACTGTCCATTTTTGAAATTCTTAATTACTTTATCTTTCCATTCTAATCTTTCCATTAATTCGATTATTTTTATAGTTGGTTAAGTTTATTGGAAGGAACGCGATGGCTGCAGCATATGTCGGGTTTATTGCGGGCGGCAGTCACTGTAGCATCTGCGATTGAAAGAGATGGTCGTCCAGTATTAGTACACTGTAGCGACGGTTGGGATAGAACTCCTCAAATTGTCGCATTAGCTCAGATACTACTTGATCCATACTATCGTACTATGGAGGTATACAATATTTTTAAAAAACAATAGATATAACTAAACAATTTTATATATATTACTTAATAATTTTATATTTTCTAATTTTATATCTTATATTCTAATATATACTTTATATTATATTTTATATTCTAATTTTATTTTATTTTAGGGATTTCAAGTTTTGGTTGAGAGAGAATGGTTAGATTTTGGACATAAGTTCGCCGATCGATGTGGTCAAACAATCGGTTGCGACGATCCTAATGAACGTTGTCCAGTATTTCTTCAGTGGCTTGACTGTGTCCACCAATTAATCTTGCAATTTCAATGTAGTTTTCAAATGTCGTCAGCATATCTAGTAAATATATAAATTACGGTCATTGCTATGTGTTATTAAAGAAATTATTTTTGAATAAATTGTAAATCATTTATATTTTAGGTAAAATTGGCGCAGCATACGTACTCGCAATTGTTCGGTACATTCCTATGTAATACCAGACAGGAGAGGCTGCAGTTAAGAATACGGGAACGTACATTCTCAGTTTGGCGTTTTCTCAATTCGACTGCGTTTGTGAATCATTTGTACTCACCGTTAAAAAATCAAGTATGTTGTAGATTAAATTATATGATTGATGTAATTCCACATATAATATCTTATATGAGAAAACTTTCCAGCAACATCAATTTTCTATTTTAATTTTAATTTTAATTTTAATTTTAATTTTATTTTAATTTTTATTTTAATTTTTTATTTTTTAATTTCTTATGCTATTTTAGGTACTATGGCCGAGTTGCAACGTACGCGATCTTGTTTTGTGGTCAGAAGTATATCTAGGTTCTATGGAATCATCGCTTGGTATGAGAGACGATAAACAAAGGATGACGGTGATAGATATCGAAGGTGGTGAAAATGAAGAACCACAAGGACAAATGACAAAAACGAGATCATATGGTGATCTTATGCATGCTCCTGATCATGCTGCTTACTTGCATCGAAGACGTAGCGATCCGAGTATTTCTATTGAAAAGTATGTAATCAGTGATTCGTGAATTTGTCCAAAAAATCAATGCATTTGTAATTTTTTTATAAATTAGCGAATAAAAAAAGTGAGCAGAAATCAATTGCGCACACATCTTCCTTTAGTTTATATATATATAAAATAAATTTTTTTTCTTGAGCAATTTTCCAGTAATAACAAAAAAAATAAAATATTTTTTATTTAATAATTGATTCTGTTGATTCTATTAGTTTTAAGATTTGTTGTATCTTTTGTCGCAGGAAATTTGATTCTTTAGCACTTGAGACTGAAACAGATCAAATGAGCTTGAAAAATGTGAATGATATCAAGAACCAAACTGTGAATGAAACCTTATCAGAGACTGAAAACAGGACAAAACGAGGTACCATTAATCAAACATCTAATGATTCGCCCGCCAATCCTTCGGTAGATAGTTCCACTGATACTTTGATACCAAACAACGATTCTGTTGTTCCAGTAGTAAATAGAGAGAAAGAAGCGTAAGTGTATTATATTTTTTATATATTTATATAACAATAGATAACAAATAAACTTTTAAATTAATTTGCAAAATTTGTTAAAATTTATAGACCACAAACAAGTTCACGGGATATTGTTTCACCGTGGATTGAGACCGGCACTACTACTGGGCGAATTGTTTGTTCTTCGTGTAATCGTAATCATAACGAGGGTAGTGATGTAAGTGATACTAGCGCTCCATTAATTTCAAGAACTCCTAGTAGCATATGTCCAGCTTCTCCAACCCATCAAGATGTTATATTGGATAATCCTGACTGGCTGGATGATGTTGACGGTCTTCCTGTCATATGTTGTGACATTCAAATGCGAATACAACAAATTATCGTGGAACATAAGGTATTTAAAGTAACAATTATTAACAATTTTTCTATATATTCTATATATTCCTAACATATTTCTTGAGAATATAAATAATACATAATATATTCTCTGATAATATAAATAAGAGAGATGATTCTATTCTCTAAAATCTTTTAATTTATAATCATGTAATTTCTAAAAAATTATTCTTCTAGCTCAAGGAAGAAGCCTTGAGAAAGGAATTACACACGACAAGATTAGCACTAATCAAGCAAGTTTGCAATCACAATGTGGATACTGATCGTATTGATGATATTGTAAGTAGATTTTTTTGGCTTACAGTTTGTTTTTTGACTCTAACTTTGTAAATATTTATCTCATTTTTACATATATGACGATATAATGAAAAATATGTGCTGTCTTATAACTAGGGCTCATTACCTGACTCAGTGGGTAGCGCTGGTGAACATGGAGAATCATTACCATCCGATATGTCTTGGGAAGCTGTAGAGGAACTAGGTCCTGCACCTACACTATGGGTACCTGATCACGCCGTAACTCGATGTATGGGATGTAATACGGAGTTTTGGCTCGGTAGGCGTAAACATCATTGCAGGTATGCATTTTCCCCAGAATAGTAAATGTAACGTTTCTGTTCATGATAGATAGATTTATATACATAATGGAAAAAATGGAAGTTTAATAAAAAAATAACCTTTTGAAACCGAAAAAGAAAATAGTCATTTAATCAATCTTTTTAAAAAAACATGAGAAAATAATGCCTAATATGCCTAATATGTGTTCCTCATTTTATTTATATTTTATTATGCTTTTATATATTAGTAAATCGTTTCATCATTTTTATATAAAAATTTAAGAAACTTTATAGCGCCAATATAATTATCAATAAAATCTGATATGATTATTGTATTTATAAACTATGATATAATTAATATATAAAAATTTTAGCGCACTCTGACTTTTTTATTATACGCATTGTCCTATTTTAATTTTCACATCTAAATCTTGGAAAATATAGAAGATATGGAAAAACGATAAAAGTTATAAGATTTCGAGGGGGCCACATTATTATGATATTGATTTATTTGCAGACGGAGCCACTATACAGATTTTTTTATGGTCGCAATTTTTTTTAAATAGAATTATATTTTTTGTTATGCATTATTCCTTTTTAGTTATTTTGGATATTAAAAAATACAATTCATACGAATTCATAAAAGAATCAATAATTTATAAAATATTTTATGAAATAGTTTATGAAATATTTTATTGTATGACATATTTTGATATAAATTATAAAATATTCCGTTACATAGAACATTTTTAATGAAATTATAATATTTTAGTATTATAAAAAGAAATTTAGTATTAGTATTATAAAAACAAATTTAGCATAATATATAAGACGGAACAATTTTTTTTTTTATTTTTTATCCAACTACATAACTCTTAAACATATTTTTGTATTATACATAGATGCTGTGGCAAGATTTTTTGCGCCGATTGCTCTGAGAACTCCACCCCTTTGCCTAGCGAGCAACTTTATAATCCCGTAAGAGTATGTAGCGACTGTTATGCGCGGCTGCATCACCATCATACAAACTCTTGCCTGTGCAACGCTCGTCATCAGAATATCAAAACAGAGAACGAGATAGAACGAGACTCTTTCGAAACAACATCTTTGCAGCAATCGATAATATGTCAAAGGTCGAGAAAACTGACACTCGCTACAACGAAGGATACCTGTTGTG
>NW_028297110.1:85000-115000 GCF_055798465.1 Pogonomyrmex barbatus
ATTTGTCACGAAAGCTTTGACGCTTTTTTCAATGTAACAATAATAATAATAACACGTTATAATATTATTAATAAACTTGATTAACCTATTTATCTTATATTTTAAATTTAAAAGAATTTTATTCAATTTAGACAATATATGAAATTATAACAAATTCTCTATAATTTTGAGAGCAATAAATTAATTTGATCCATATATTTGCAGGATTTGTGACGATTTTATCATTCCTTACCTGTAAACGCTATCGATGATATTCAATCGGCCTTCATATCTGCCAGATACATGTACGACGAATCTCGTTGGAAATACACCAGACAGTTTGCTGAGATGATAGATCGGGAACACTGCTTGGTATAGATCGTTATTTATTGACTTGTTATTCGCCCTAACGGAATTCACATCGTATTCGTCTGCGTTTGTAGGCTTGTCTACACACATTTAGATTATATCGCGTTATCCCATGTTATCGATTTAAATCGGCCTGAAGTAGAACATTTGATAGTTGAAATGAAATTCAATCCATTGAATTTACACAACATAATTGTTAAAATTCTATAAATTCTACAATCAGGGTTTTGTACAATTCTACAATTCTACAAAATAAAAGATTTTATTTTGTAAATTAATTATATAGTACTTATTAATTTTCTTATAATAATTATATTTTATTTGCAAATAATTAAGTAAAATTTGAAAATAAACTTGATTGTATGCAAATTTTTGAGAAAATAATTATTTTTTTACAACTCATATGTATAATTAATACCTTGCTTTTTAACATCTTTTTTTCAAATTAAAATAGTTACTATAAATTTTTTAAAATAATGTAAAATAATTTATACAAGAAACAAGATATATATATATATATATATATATATTTATATTGAAAAATAAAAATTGAATCTAAAAATAAACAATAACGTGCATTATCTTACTGTTTGTTGTTTGTTGCTTATCGAAATTGCTCCATCGCACGTGCGTTTTCCTAGACATGAGGATGGTTTCGTTGATGATATTCATAGACGCACTTGTAAAATAATCTGCGAGCTGCATTAAATAACTTCCTATATAATCACACGCAACTTATTATTAGTTCACAATTTTTAACGTTATCGCAATATTTTAATATCAAGGTAGAATTGTGTCTGTATGTGTGCGCGCGCGCGGTGTGTGTATATGTGTATGTGGACTAGAATAAAAATAAATTGTGGTCAATTATATAAATTTCATCCTTCCGTACTTGGCAAAAAGCAATCATGAAAAAATCCGTAAAAACGTCGCCATTCCTTCGCGTGAAATTGACTTTATAAAAATCGTTGCCGACCGTTGCATCGTCGGATTTACTGATATTCACCGAATTCACGTTTCACATAAGAATACGAATCGTAGAATAGAAACTCGGCAGCGATGTGCATATTTATTTTGCGATTTATACGTTCGCACCCGCTCATTCATACTCGTCAGATTGTCGACAGGTAATTGTTGTTGACGGTCGGCTGCTGTCAGTCGATGCTTATCCTTCGAAAAAACATATTCTTATCTATCTCTGACACACTCGACATGCAACCGATTGGATTTTGCACATTTGTACGTACGTTTCTTAGTAAAAATTTACGAAAGGGAAAGCACTTCATTCTTAGGTAAATCATGAGTATCATTCAAGATTCTTGTCGAAAACGAAAGCACTCCGTTTGACATAACAAATTAGAGTTGTTTTTTCTCCCGCATGATTCAATCGATATAATAATATCGATTTCAGGACAATCATGCTCTTTTCTATATGCAGTGTGCTATTAAGCAAGCGTCAGAGAATAATAAATGGAGCGTTGTTACTATGATTTAAGCATGCACGCAACATTGTACTATGTTTGATTATACATGAAAAGAATTCAAAGTTTTTTTTTTCAAATTAATGTGAATTTAAAGAATTCTATTTTTAAAATTTTATCTCAGTTATGCTTTTATACTTGTTTACATTTTATATATATATATATATATATATATATATATATATGTGTATATATAAACACTCATATGTATATATATATATATATAAACGAGAGACTATATGTATGTATGTATGTATGTATGTGTGTGTGTATGTGTGCATGTGTGTATGTGTATATGTATGTATGCATGTATATATGTATATAAGTAGATATAGGATGTTTGATTTTAATAGAAATAGTTGTATCTCCTTAATTCTCTTGATACTATATAGAAAACATCTTGGGTAAAAAAATTTAAAAAAGTTTAAAGTTTTAAGCAGGACATTGGTGAAAATAAACCATTGAAATTATTGAGAGTACTATAAAATTCTTGAAACAAGAAATATTCTGCCTTATTATTCTGTGCATTAAGTATAGTTAATAGCGACAGTACTTTATCGACCCAACGAGTAATATTCAACTTTTATGTCAATAATGTAACATACGTCTGAAATTAAATATGATTTATTTATTGTTAATCATATTGATAAACATAATATTTATTGTAATTTATTAAAAATTTAATTAAAATATGTAATTATAATTATTATAATTTTATTTAACTAATTTACTTTAATTTTACGGAGCTATACATTATATCATAATAAAAAATGTGATAATAATGCACATAATAACAAAAACATACAAATTCACAACATGAAGAACTTCGATCATTTATAGAAATTATATTTACGTCATAGGAAAAGTTAAATTTCAAAGAACAATTTTATTTAAATGTTAGGAAAATCAACTGCAATTATTATATTAATACAATAGTCTAAATATTATTTATATATTATGTAAATAGTATTTAAATTTGATAAAATTCAGATTTCGATAATAATAACAATGGTACGGTTATATAAGAGCAATGTATAAGATTGTTAAATTATAATTAAAGGTCTCAATAACCTCACACGAAAATTACAAATACATCTAAAAATATTTTTTAATTGAAATTTTATATTGTATCTATATGATAGAAGATTCAAAATAATTTTGTCTGTTTAATATTCTACGTACCATTCAATGAATTGGAGAACATGTGTACGATAACTGAAGGAAGCTTTGTCGTTGTCGCCACAAGGAGAACCACTTGTGTAAAGAAAACCTTTCTGTAAACATTGTAACTTCGATCATTTCTGTATTTCCAGCAGATCAAGTGCCATGATAAATGTTCATAATTATGCGAGGTATAAGATAATAAAAGACATTTAACATGAAATAAATAAGGAATAGATTACTTTTTAGTAATTTAAAAATTAAATGTAAAATTTAATGTAAGAATTTAACATAATAGCATAATTTTTGTTTGTTGTAATTTATAATGAAGAAGTCGTTACAAAATTCTATTTAAAATACGAAGAACTTTGATTTTTTAAAAATTTGATTTTAAGAAATTTTAAGTATATTGTAATACAGATAAATAAATAAAAAAATATAATAAATGTAAATATCCTTCGAAACAGGATTTTAGGATTTTAAAAGAATAACAACAAATGAATCATTCTTCAAGCAATATTTGTAGTCAAAAAGAGATTTGGTTTACACAGAATATCTCACATATCCATCCATTCATCTCTTACGCCTATCCTATTTAATCACAAAAATTCTTCTTCTATTTTAAAACATCTAACTCTACCATTTTACAATCTTAATTACATAATTAAGTGCTCCACTTTATTATTTAACACAGCTTTATAATCAGTCACAATTGTTTTATAATATTGCATTATCCTACTCTTGTTGCATGCTTACTGTTTCACATATTGCATATTCCTATCTCTATTTTATCTCTACCCTTTACATCTTACAAGAGGGAAGTTATCCACTTCACTTATATCTGTTTTCTAATCTCTTCTCTCTCGCCTTTCACAATTTCTTTAATATCTTTCCTTTCATTTCATTCAAATCCTCACTCCATAATCTTTTTCATATTTATTTTTTATTCCTATCTAAGACTGCCAACCATTCCTTAGTAGTATTACATTCTTCTATATAATGTACAATATTATTCAAACCTTTTTCGCAAAATAATCGTATCCTTTTGTCTAGTTAATATTTATTTATTTCCTCCATATTCCAATTTAAAAGAACAATTTATTAATGTATTTATATAATATAATTAACACATTCGTGTTCAATGTAATGCAATGTGAGAAAAATAATATAAGTTACACATTTTTAACACACCTTTAGATATATTTATATTTAAATTTTAATTGTAAATTCAACTTTTTGGAAATAAATTATCTAAGCAAAAATGAAATGATTTGATGTAATTAAATAAATTTCTTCTTAAATAAATTAACAGTATGCGTCTGTGTCGTTGTCTGGTTGGACACGTTTAACCCAATCGGGAAGCTCTCTAATTCCATAAACGAAAACACCCCATGTCGGAAAGAAAAGAACTTCCACTAGCCAAGCATAAATTGAGGGTGCACAGCCTCCAGCGATCAACCAACCAGTGGGAATGTGTCCTGCGATGGCTACAATTGCGTTTGGAGGTGTACCAACTGGCAATCGGAATGAAAACGAACACATCAATGTGGCTGGTATCATCAAATACATGGGATGTATCTCCATTGCTACACACTGAAAGATAGGTAAATAGAATTAATTAATTTTTTAATTAATTAATTTCTTTTTAAAACGATTCAACAAAACTGTCTCGAGCAATAAAACATTAAAATATAAGATGTATAAATATACGATACATCGAAATATAGAACTGCAATCTCAGAATGTTGTATTTATTTATTTCAAATTTTAACAAAGTAGGGCCAACTTCACTGAAGTTTTTGTACGATTTTGTTGCTTCCTTACCTTAGACAAATGGTTCGAGAATTATATTTTCTATCGCTCGAATACGTACATGTGCGCGCGCGAATACGTACACATACGCACACATAATAAATTATTCATAATAATATATATTTAAAAACATGAATATAATTTACCATTTCTGCTATCACTGGTAGAGTGATATTCGCAACACCCACATTTGAAGTAAATTCCGTTAAAAATCCTTCGAAGAGACATACCACAGCAAGTATAAGAACGGGTGGTAAGTAACGGAGTGGTACTAGAGCTTCACCAACCCGTCTTGCCATACAGGACGCAACACTTCCTCTCGAGATCGCGAAACCGCCACCCAGTAAAAACATCAGACTCCATGGCATCTTGGCCTCAATTACTTTCCATGTTATCAGACCTTCCGAGGATCTGGTCGGCCTTTTTTTGGCTGCAGATTTTGAAATTTTATATAATTATAGTTAAATACAAATAAGATCTTAAAAGAAATTTATTAAAATGCTATACTTTGAGATGAAGAAATGTATAACAAAATTTAATATAATTTTTATTTTTCAAATTTTAATTGTTGAGCTTACTTTATTAAAATTAATAATTTTCTTTTAATTAAGAATATTTTAATTATAGTAATTTAATAATTTTGTAGAATTATTATAGTCAATATTTAAGAATTAATAGGATTCCTATAATTTCTATAATTTCTTTTATTGTTGAGATAAATAATTTTAAATATGAAAACAAAGCCGATCTTATTCGAAAATTTATCTATATATTTATCAATATCATCTATATCTATATATTTATCAGTGTCTCTAGATTGTAGTCAGAACAACGTACTACTATATGTTATCAAAATCTGTATCGTTCAGATATAAATTTACCAATATTTTTTTTTAGTTAGTTATTAAGAGTTGGTGAAGCTCTAGTATTAATACTTACGATCTTTACTATAACTATGAATAAAATTAAGATCTTTCGGGATGAAGAACATCAAAATGGAGACGAGCATCACCGGCATTGAGTCTCGGAGATCTCTATATGTTTATTATATTTTATTATAATTATATGTATTTTATACACAATACATTGTAAATTATAATAAAATTAATATGTGTGTGTGTGTGTGTGTGTGTGTGTGTGTGTGTGTGTGTGTGTGTGTGTGTGTGTGTATATATATATATATATATATATATATATATAAATTTTATTATAATGTACAATATATTGTGTATTATAATGTATAATAAAATTAAAATACTAACACATCAGTGAGTAATTCCGACCATCCACGGATAAAGCCTGGTTTGCGAAATAACCAAAGAAATACGCACAAGATAAATAATGTCGCCACTCCTGTCTCGTGACAACTTATAGGGCCCAAATTTTTATATCTCTGTTGTATAACCTAAATTATCATATGCAAAAAGATATAGAAAAAAAGTAAAAGTATATAAATGTCAAATACAATCCAGCGCTGTTAATAGCGTGCAACGTAGTACTTTCTTGTGATATTTTTCTTTGTCCAACAAATTAAACTCCAATTATTTCGATTTTGAATGTATAAATGTAAGTTAAAGCTAAAATCATAATATATTTAATAGATAAATCATCAATTTTAATATCGCTAATTTTAATATTATTATTTCAAAAATCTATAAAATTCTGCATCTATATTGATTGATAATCCATTTTAATATTACTGACATTAATAATTTATTCAAATCGAGGTGACATTTTTCACAACAAATTATTTACAAACGTCTAAGATTATGTTTATTAATGTTAATAATATTAAAATTGATTATTAATTAATAATCATAGTATTATCATAATTATATATTACATTATAATTTTAGCTTTGTCTTGTAACTATGTTTCATGATTGATAAATAATATAATCGATACGTAGTTTACTATATACAAATAGAGAAAAATGTATCACAAAAAATATTACATTGCATATTATTGATAATATTAATTCTTATTAGGCATATTATTATTTTTCATTTATTGTTTAAATCTTAAAAGTTTTTATTTATTTCTTCTAAGTTTTTATACATTTATTTAAAGCAAAATATTTGATCAATAATAAATATTTATTGTTTAATTTTAAAATGTTGCAAAGAATAATATCATTTGCATAAATAATTTTTTAAAAAATGAAGAAAATAATTTCTTTTGGATAATTGAGATTAATCGATTATGTATATATAATCTTACTTCCATTGCGACGGCTTCACCTTCTCTTCCAATTCTAGCCACTTGAGCGTCTTTACTGCGCGGTCTTAGAAATCCCAGAAAAGCAATTCGCACGTATAACCAAGTGAGGAAGGAATTGACAATCATTTGAGGAAGAGATGCTACCATCCAGTCGGTAAAAATAATTGGCTCAGCGTCAGGAAATATACTTTCATAGATTCCTTTGAAAGTTAGATTTGTACCAGTTCCTACTAACGTTCCCGTACCGCCAATTGACGAACAGTAAGCCGCTACTAACAAATATGCTCTTGTTATTTTTGTTGGTCTTATCTCGCTGAAAAAGAACGGTTATATGTTAGTGCATCAAATATAAATGAATCATTAGAAAAATGTAATTTTAGAAATCTGTTATTTTCTATATCTGCCAGAAGTTTTTATTCAAAAAATTAAATTTTATATTTTTAATGTTCATTTAATGTTTATACATTACAAAAATTAATGCTATTAATTAATGCTCTCAATCATTTCGATTGCTTATATTAACTGAGAATGAATAGATGTAGAATGATGTAGAATGAATAGATGTAGAATTTGTTGGAGTAGAAGTGAATTAATTTCACACACACAAAAAAAAGTAATGCGAATATTATATACACAAGAGAGTGGAAAAAATGCAGTAACACTTTCCATGAAAACAAAAGTATTCGCGGGTTGCTCACAATGCTATCTAGCAAATATTAAATTAATATAAGCATAAATTGTCCTTACGATATTAATTATTGTATTGGTAATAAAGTAATTATATTTGTATTTTCTTATATTACTTTACTTACGGCGGCGAACCTGGTCCCACATCGATTGTCTTAAAGATTGCACCTAATCCAGCCTATGGAACATATATAATATATAGCAATAAATGAAATTATAATTTTAATCTTCAATTCAATATAAATTGTTACTATAATTGAAAATATATAATTATCACTTGATAATTATTCAGTTTAGCACGGAAACCGATAAAATTATGTTTAAATACTTCAGTGCGTTTTTGCACACATTAAACAAAAGAATCTGGCAAAGTTAGTTTTAAAATTATAAAAAGAAAATTTTTAAAAATGCATTTTGTAAACAATTCTGTACCTTTTCGTGTAATTTTTTTGAGAAAAATTTTATCAATTTGCAGAACATTGAATGTATATAATTTAAGGAACAAAAGATCGTATTTTAGGAATTGTAATATATTTATATGTACATTTTTCAAAAAGATAAAAAATTTTCGAAAAAATGACTGAAAGAATATTAAAATAAAAATTGCAAGCTGAAATGCTTTTTTAATTCTTTATAATTAATAATATATAACTTTTATGTTATTAATCATAATTTTTCAAAAATTTCCAGCGAGCTGAAAATTATACAATTTTGAGTATTTTTAAAAGTTCTCTATTTTTTGTTGAATAATGTATGTTATAATGAAATTATAATATAATGCTATCAAATACTAAACTAAAAAAAGTACTAATTTATACCTGTTCTAACTCGCGCAAAACTGCAAATATTATTGGTATCATCAGGGCAGTAGCTGCAGTATTTGTTATCCACATAGATATAAAGGTTGTGACTACACAAAAACCACCAAGTAAATTTGCATGACTGCAGCCGACTGTCCTCATAACTCCAAGAGCGATTCTAAGATGGAGATTACTATGCTCAATAGATATGGCAAGAATTAGACCACCGAGGAATACCATTATTGTGTCATTCATATAACAAGTTGCTACATCCATAGTACTGAGTACACCCAAAGCCGGAAACATGACTACTGGAATGAGTGCTGTTACTGCCATGGGAAAACAGTCAGTCACCCAGTAGCCAGCCATTATCAATACCACATACGCACATCTAACTTCCTGCAAAAATCATCATACATATAATCAAAAGCTAAACTATTTATTTAAAGTATTTATATCTTTTTTCCTTTCTTTTTTTCTGTTCTTTCTTCTTTTTTGATAAAGATGACTTGATATTCAAAGTTTATAAAAAATTAATAAATGAAAAAAAATACATATATTTTTGCGAAAAAATTAAAAATAGAATTTACAAACTTTAATCATTTTTCTGAAAACGTCTAGAAAATTTGAATTTTTAAATTATAAAACTAATAATGTAAGAAATATGAGAAAAATACCGAACAATCATAAATCAAAAGAAAAGGTAAAAGAAACATCGGCCAGACGACTGCAAAAATAATTTTCCAATAGATCGCAATAAAGCGTCCTGTATCTTTCAAGCAGATGATTAAATTTCTCAGATAATCGACAGGTTCCTCTTCTCTCCTGTTAACATGTTAAATATATCTATCTATATTCAAATCTATATGTATATATATATATATATATAAATTTACGATGTTTAGTTTTTTACACATTTGTATTTAGAAAATTTATAGCATAAATTTATAATTATACAATTCATTTAAAAAAATAAAAAAACAAATAATCAATTCTTGTTCTATGTTTTTTATAAAATACAATTTTTGTTTTAAAAAATATTCTATCATATCGGAACGTTGTATGAAAAATTTAAAATTCAAATTATAAAAAAATGATACTTTTTACAAAATTTATAACGTATATAACGTATATAACGTATAATGTTGTATATTGTTATGTGTATTAAAAAATTGTATTTTATGTAAAATTAAAAAGACTTGTTATAACACTTACTTTCCAAAAATTGAAATTTAATGCTAAGAAGAAATTTGTGATAAAATATATTTATTTATTACATTAAAAAAAAATAAATATAAATTAAACTATTCACACACACACACACACACACACACACACACACACACACACACACACACACACACACACACACACACACAAATATTTATTTTTAATTGTTCCAATAAGTTTTCAAATAAAGAAAAATTTTTTTTTAATAATATACTTAAGTTTAAATAAATTATTTAATTAACAGATTACAAATCATAATATTATAAAAAATATTATAAAATAAATTACAATAATTTTCTTTTACAACTTTAACCTCAAATTTATCAAAATTATGATATAAAACATTTTAAATCTTGCATAATAAAATTTTCTAAAAAGTTTGTATACAATAAGATCAGATACCTCGTCTCCTCATCTTTTTCGTTTTCTTCGATCATGTTATATAAAATTATATATATATATATATATATATATATATATATATATATGTTTGCACACAAAACATATATATCAATCTTTAAAGTATATCAACTTTCACTTCAGGGCTGCGTCCGATTCTCCACTCGAGTGAACTCGCTGCATTGGAGTGAAAGAGATATAAGAGTGAGATAAAGAGAGAAAGAAAGCATCCGGGTGAGGAATCCGAATGCAGCCCAATATTGACAAATGTTACTAATTATAATTCGTAAATTAAACAATGAGATATCAACGAGATATCAACGAGATTCTTCAAAACTTTGAATTAATATAGATATTGTCTGTTTGCTGAGAAACAACCGTTAGTTTTATTGCACTCTTCCGTCGAAGAGTAATCTCATGAAATTTACGAAAGAGAAGAATTGTGGGATCTGCCGGACGTAACAAAAATCACCTTTTAAAGTAAAATGAAAGAATGATGCCAAGTTTACACATCCTTTTGTTATTTTTAATTTCTATAAAAAATTGTTTTATAGAAAAATTTTTATATGTACAAGATTTTGTTCATTTTATAAAAAAATTTCTCTATCAGAGACTAAACCAACTTTTAATTGAAACAAATGTGATATTAAAAAGTAGAGCCAATTTCTAGTCTCATAAATTAAAAAAGAAAAAACTTACTTAAAAATGAAAAAGATTTTTATTTTCAATTGAATAAAAAATTAATGTCAATTTGTAATTGTTAATAAAATTTAACAAAATTATTATACGTGTGTGTATACAAAAAAATATAAAAAAATATAAAAAAAAATATAAAAAAAATCTGCTACTTTGAATTATTATAATTATATAAAAAATTTAATGCGCTATATAATAATAATAAGGATTTATAATTATAATTAATATACCAGTTAATTTAGGTTTATAAATATATTTTACTAATTCCTCTTTATTAATTTAAGGAAAGAACAAAAGCATACATTTTTTTTAACTACTTGACAAATAATATATCGTGCATGTAAATATGATGCGCTTCTATTTTTCTTTTTTTGTTAAATAAATTATGACAGTAGATATGCAAATTCGTTTTATATATTTGCTAATTATGTATTCACTTTTTATTTGTCACTTATTTTTCTCAATTGTAAGAGCATTTATTAAATCAACACATTACAGCTGAAATCGGGAATATCGGGAATCAGTTATCGCTAATATGAGTAATATTCAGTTTTAAGTAAATATGAATTAATTACGATAAATATGCTTGTGTACTGCGGTTTATAAAAAATGTTATGTAGCTTCGTAGTGTCAATAAAAACACGTTGAATGCCGTGCGGATTTCGATTCTTAAAGCGATATGGCACTAAAATCTAAAACTATTAGCAATCATGAATAAACGTAATTTTTAACAAATATATGTTAACTACCTAAATATTTGTGCAATTTCCTAAATTAACTACTATGCAACTAATTGCATTTTAAATAAAAGTATAGATAAGATCGTTATTATATTCAAATCACATAAGTCTCTAAAGAATATATTTATTCTAAATATAAGTCTTATACATTTGTTATTTAATTACAATAGTAGTTACGGCATTCAACATGTTAATGAATGGGCTGCTTTGCTTATAATGTATATGTTTGGTATTGACTTCCTCTACTTCATCCCATCAAGTTTTTTAATACAGCCACTAAATAGAGTTTCAAAAGTCACTGCCAATATCTTGTATCTATCTTGTAAATACCTATGCTTATTATTTTCAATTAATTCTTTTTTTGCATTAGCATAACGTATATTTTTTCTTTTCTTGAAATCGATAATAGCGATGGCAGTGAACATTGGATCTCGTTCTAGAGCAGACCTGTATGACATTTTACTTGCGAGCTAAAAGCTTCTATCTCTCCCTCAAAGAAAGGACGGAAAGATGAAAGCGTTTAACCTACAAGTCAAGTTTTGGACAGATCTGCTCTAGAGTTTCAAGCTCTCACGTACAAACACACATACGCATGCATACGTGCACATGCGCTCTCTTTCTCTTCCTTTCTTTCTTCCTCATCTTCTTCCTCTCATCCTCTCTTCTTTCTTCTTCTTTTCTTCCTCCCTCTTTTCTGACCCTTCTTCTCTCTCTCTCTTTTTTCTTTCTTACTGTGCTATTTATATCATCACATTTTCTTCTTACGATATATTTATTCTCCCTTTCTTTTCATTACTTTTTATTATTTTATTTTCTAAATTCCTCTTACTGTACATTTCATAGCTTTTTGTACCAGAAGAGATAATGTTCTCCTTCACTGATCTGTAAGTTGTCGACACCTGCAAACATAAAAAAGTCAAATTTATGATAGATCGATAATTTTAATTATATACCATTTAATTAAAATTTGAGTATTTTCTAGATTAATAATTGTTATATAAATAAATGTTACATAAATATTTTTAAAATAAAACAAAATACAAAATAAATATTTTTTTGTCCAGATTTTAATATTTAACATTATTTTTATTGTTTAACATGTATTTTTTGTATTTATATACATATATAAATATAAATGGCTTTATTTCTATTATTTTTTACAGATTTGTTGAGAATTCTATAAATTCATAAAAATAGTTTTTTTTTAATCCTTGAAATAATAATCTTCTTAAAGAAAATGAGTAAGTTATCATTATATTTGCGTAATTAGCTATTGCTTATTTATAGAGCTCTCTTTTTAATGACTCGCCGCGTGCTTAGCAATCATGAAACCAGTGAACCAGTGCGAGCACGCACGGACTTCGTAAGAACGCATGTTCATTCGCAAATCTTTATAAATTAATAACTCTTTAAGTATTGCAAAATTTGCAAAATGGTAAAAAGCTTTTCGATTCAGTACAATCTGTTCTATTTTCACGAGAGATAATATGATTACTGATATGTGTATACTCTGTATACACATACATATGCATACATGCACGCACGTATTTTTTCCTGATTAATAATTTAAGATTTGTATATATGGATTATATATGGATATTATAAATTCCACAAAACTTAATTTTTTTTATTTACTACTTTATGTCTTTAATAAGAAATATCATCCATACCTCCAGGTGCAACCAATTGATTTCCAGGCGGCGAAGATGGTTCTGGTGGTGAAGGTAATCTGTATAGTAACCAGTAGTGATAGGACATAGGTTCTTCTTTGTAACCGGCTAATGTATGAACGTAATGACCATTAGGCCATTCAGATGCACTAAATTGGAAATGAGGAGATATGCCCGCTGCCAAGAGCATCACACTATAGAAAGTCTCATTTTTGGGCGCAGTCACTGTCAAATTATACGTTTCGTTTACGTTGCTGCCAACCCACAGAGTATACGACACATTTACCAGCACCGGTGACGAGGTACCCATGATCGTGGCATCTATATTGCTTGAATTATTTCCCGATGCTTCTGATAGTAGAGAAGTTTCACTAGGATTATCAGATGTCCCAGTATCTGCAACTTAAGTTTAAAAGATAGTTATTTATTTCATTTATCTCGTGGTAAAAAATTGTTAATTATTATATCATTAGATATAATAATTAAATGTCTACTCTATGGGTCAATTTCTAAAGTAATATCTACCCACCGGAGTATAGATAATTCCATATACAAAAGTAAAGTATTGTATTTCTATAGCATCTGCAGATAAATAAATATCTGATAAGATGTTTTAAAATTTTTAGAACATCTTTAAGACTCATAGATTTCAGAATGTTCTTTGGAAAATAATGATAAAAGCAACTTTTAAAACATGTAACTACATTATCGTTATAGTTAAAACAAAAAAGTAACGCCATTACCAATTATTAAGAAAAAATAACGTTAAAGCGGTAACGACATTACAAATAATATGTTACTTTCCACTTTTTGATAGAAATAAAATAATTGCAACTTTATTTTGGAAATTATAGTGATAAATGATAAATAGATAAATGATTTACTGTTGCTTGTAGTTAGACGAGGTGACGAATGGTCCGATACATCCTGTTCACAGTCAAGAGCTCGGATACTGGCTAATCCACGTGGTGCGACGGCTAACATCGCTTCGGCAGTGGCTCGAACATCACCATGGAATGATCCGTCTGATCGTTGTTGATTAATTAGCCAGGTTAGAGCTGCGGATCTGTTCCAAATATCTGCAGGTTCATTTTCGACTTCTTCTAGTGCTTGCATTACCAAAACGGTAGTTTGTAAGTCACCAAAACTGCCATCATGCCTTTGCTGCCGTGCCAGTTCCATTGATGGCTTACGAACGATATGATGAAGATTGCGATGTCGATGATCCTGAACGATACACCGTAGCGCCAATATCAACATTGCGACAGTATCTAGAATTTTATTTATTAATTAATAAAATAATAATAAGCCATGAGATAAAAATAAAAATATAAAAACTATAATTTGTTATAGTGAAATACTTTAAATCTGTTAAAATATTAATTAATCAATATATGTAATTTTGAAACATAATTTTAATTACTATATTCTTCTATATATCTTATTCGATAGATTGATTGACCAGATATTTGATCAATCTAATTAAATATTTTCATGAACCTTGTGTAATATAACTTATTAATTTTATCATTCATCACTTCATTTAAAATTTAATTTTTTCATATAATTATATTGATTGTGGAAAATGATTTTTGCATAATTCAATCGAAGAGCAGGACTACCCCGGATAGTAAAAAAGTAGCCAAATTAGCTAGATACTGGGTAATTGCATTGTAGATATTCAACACTTTTACTTTTTCTTAAAAGATGAATTTGTTCAGATATTATAATACATTAAATCTCATTTAAAATTGATAAAAGTACAAACTATTTGCTCATAAATATTAGACATTTATGTTTCCTCTTCTTTTTATTCTTTTTTATTTTAATAATGTAATAATTTTTAAATAAATGGAAAACTCACCGACATTATGATCCCGTACAGCATTTGCAATATCCAAGAGACGGCGCATTTGCCGTTTCCGTACGTGTGCCTGTGCACTACAAGCCGCGAGTGTTGTCAATGCGAATTCATAATCGGTCGGTGGATCGTGATGTTGTAATGTACCAATTAAATCGTGACCATGGAATTGTCTCGGATCCATGCACATCGCATTCAAAGCCAGAGTATAACGAGCCAAGCGTACTGCAGAAAAGCCAACCTCTCGATGTCTATAAACAAAAATGATAAACAATTTAGACTAAAATTTTTCAGTATTTTATATGATAAGATGATATCAAGAATATTGCATGAAAGTGAGTTTTTTTTACAAAACGCATACATTATAAATTAAAAATAAATAATAAAAATTTAGCATATGAAAGTGATTAAGATGCACAGATAATAATACTTCAAAATATATCCCGAGAGAATATCTGCCAATTTTTTGTTCTGGACATACAAAAATATACAATATGAAAAATATAAATGGTTAATTTACACAGATTTAAAAATAATACATATCAGGATTTTACAAAGAATGTACAAAATACAATTCCTTTATGAATAAAACAGCAGAGATAAAATTATTCATTGTAAGAATTTTCATTGTAAGAAAAATTCTCATATTTAAAGAAAAAATTTATAATAAAATTTAATTAATTAAATATATTGAGTAATGTGGTAAAAAATCTTATACATATAAATTCTTAAAAAAATTTTAACATTTTATAAATTTTGGCATCCGCTATCATTGATTTCGTTATTTTGAATTTAACAAGCTTGACAAATTAACAGGAAGAAAGAATTCTTTACATTTAAGAACTCTATACAATTAATAAAAAAACTGACAATTATTCTCATTCTTATACTTGAAACAAAATAAATTTTTGTTGAATAATACAGATTTTCTACCTCCAGAGCAAAAGCACGATTTCTAATTCCATTTGTTTGGCAATGAGTTGCAATTCAAGTGATGCCGGTAGTGCGACATTATCATCACGAGAAAGATTGGCCAGACGAAGAACTAGAAGTACTCGATGTGTATCATTACCCCAACCAGCGTTCTTATCTTGTTGACTCCATAACCACGTGGCTGCCCGCTCAAGAATAGTTTCTGCTTCGGTATCAGCTGATGTCACTTCAGCATTGCTCGCTGACAATTTTATAATTTTCTTATTATTTAGTTCAATTAATTTCATATTTCAAGATTTAATATATGTAAAAGTATATATTATTACTTTTAACAAACTTACAAACAATATATTATTACTTTTAACAAACTTTTAAATTTTTATCATCAATATTATTTAAAATTAAGAAAAATATTTGTCATATACATTTACTTTATACATATAAAGTGTTTTGAAATAAAATATTCTTATTTTTCTGCCTATTTATCAGTTGAAAGTTACTTCATAAATTTTATTATATTAAATTGTTCTTTTTGCTAATTTTGGATATAAATGGAAGCACATACCTTCTATGCGAACAAAAACACATAACCATATTAGAGGAAGGATTATAGCAGCCATATTTGCTCTGCCCCACATGATATTCGGATAAGTTTGAAATTCTGCTTATAATACTGAAAAATTAAATCATATTAAAAATATATTTTATAAAATATAACTTATCAATTTTATATATATTTTTTAATTCCCAAGAAGTAGTTCTTTATTTTATGATTCATGATTTCGTTTCATTAAATTTCTCATAGACAAACATAATAAAGTAAAAAATAAGGAAGAGAAGATAAGGAAGGAAAAAGAAAAATATGATAAAATTTCGAGAATTCTCATACTTTACATAAACAAATGAGATTTATACACAAAAAATTAAGCGTTACATATTTTTAATGACAAATTTGAATGATTAATTATTTTTTTCAAATACATTGGTACCTTTCAAATTTCAAACATGGATACATTTATAAATTGACATTATTAATTTCATTAATATAAGGTTTAAATTTAAAGTTTTTTCGAAAAGCTTATTAATTAATATAATATAAATTAAGAATGCAATATAGAAATGTTGGATTCTTTTGATTATTTATCATATAAATCAAATCCTATACTGAAAATTGTTCTTCCATCACAGAATATTATTAAGCTTTTTATTTATTCATCAACTAATGTAGAGAGCATTTTCAAAGTTCTTGCTCAAAAGTCACGCATATATGATTCATTGTTATCTACCCTTTTCGAAACAGTCCATGAACATTGGTGGAATCAATTGCATGCAATTAATCGTCAATCAGAACGAGTATTGTTGACTTGGTGAATCTACAAACTTATGGTTACTATAAAAATCTTTTAATAAAAATCGATGTGAAGGTGTACATTGTGTGTGTGTGTGTGTGTGTGTGTGTGTGTGTGTGTGTGTGTGTGTGTGTGTATATATTATGTACCATACATGGAGAGTTCTGTATATAGATAGATACGTATATGCTTAAGTATATACGTAATTAACTCATTCTCTCTTTTCCTCTTTTTTTCCTCTCCTGCTTTTACTCCGTTTTTTATTATCCGCTTCATAACGCGTTCTCCATTGCAGTATGATCTATGTCTATTCTGTTTGCGAATCTTGAGAAAAATATGTATATATAAAGAGAGAGAGAGAGAGAGAAAAGAAAGAAAAGGAAAAAAGAAAGAGAGAGCGGATTATTAATCAAACATATATATCGTTGAAATTTCAAAGTTAACTCCAAAGCATGATTGACATACAGATTAAAATAAAATCATACGTTAATTTTTTTTGTAATTTCGATATAAAATATCGTGCCCAGCTGTTTTAAATGTCGTTGATATACTGCATTTAATTATTTATCTTTTTTTATTAATACTCACATAATGTTTCCAATTATGGATCTAATAAATGTCTATAGATTATATAGATCTCTAATGGAAGTTAGAACTCCTACAATGTTTAATGGAGGCCCGTTAGACATTTCTGTGTGGGTATTCATTTTTTTATAAAGTATACTTTAATATTTTTACACAAATTAATTAATTAGTATAAAAAAAATACATAATCGTTTCCCCCAAAAATACTGTACTTATATAGCTAAATCTGTAGAAATAGATTTTGAGCAGAATATGCTATCAATTTTTAAAGACAGCAAATTTCAAATAGAGTATGTAATATCTGATTATATGAGCAAATTAAAATCGATTAAAAATACAAAATCTAACAGATAACAAATCATAGGCAAAAACGGAATAGGCTTGCGCAGTTTGATATTAGATTAGCATCAGAAATCGAGAAGGATGTCTGTATAATACAGATTGATAGCAAAAGCCGAGCAAATTCTGCACACACGCAATCACACACAATATATAATTATAACACTATCACTAAGTTGCGTTCATTTTTCGTATATAAAATTTGTCAAGCATGTTTATAATCGAAAATGCTATTATAATTAAAATTCAAATACGCTGTCATTATTTATATATCTTTTATATATGCAAATCAAATCAAATGCTGACAGTCTGCCGATATATTGTTAACATTTTACTTACTGGATATTTGCGTATTTCAAATTGCACAATTTTGTTAAAGTAATTATGTGTCTTTTTTGCCTATTTAATAACTCAATTTTAATATTTTTATGTCTAAAATAACCAAAAGAATTATATAAAAAAAAAATTATATAATTTCATTTTAAAAAATGGTATCTGTACATAGAAAATATTAAGAAGTGCAAATACAATATTATTATCATGTAACCCTCTTGCAACTTCATAATCTTACAATTTTTGTTTGAAATATTTCTTACTGAAACTTTGTGATTTCCAGTTATTTGATTATAAAAATTAAAATAGACAACTTGTGTACAGTTCGTACATCGAAATTAAAGTTTACAAATGGATGTGCAATTGTTTTAAAATACATGTACGTATGTATGTATGTATGTATCACCCTTAGATTATTTTAGTAATTTCTAGTAAAGCAAATTTGTTATTGCATTTGTAATATATCTTTATGTGATAATATATGTGTAATATATCTTTATGTATTACACACTGTATATATTTCTTAAATTTTATACTTTTAAAATGTAATTAAAAAAGATGTTTATAACAATTTTTATAACAAAGTCATATGAATTTTTATATATAAATTATAAAATTTTTTTATAATTATTAAATATAATTGAGTTTCTATGTATACATATTCTCTACATTTCATTATAATTTTGTACTTTTATTATTATTATTATAATTCGATGCTATATAATATTCTTATATATTTATTATAATGTAATAAAACGAAATATTTTGCAAAATTAATTTTTATATTATATATTTTAATTCGTATCTGTTAAGTATATGCTGTATTTTAATATATATATTTTTATATTTGCATATGCTGCACATACATACATATACATGCACAAATATACATTATTTATAATGTATATTTTATTTTCTTTTTATTAATTTATCAAAATTTTTTTCATCCATTGAACTTTAATAATAATATATTTGAATATATATTCCATCAAAAAATTAAAAAATTCAAAAGTTTTTTTATCATTTCAGTCAAAATCTTTTTCAATATATCGACTTTACTTCCCAATACTCTCCTTTTGCTTATATAATATTTGCCTAATCTATAATTACCTTAAAAACAATTTAATATCTAAAGGTTCTATTATATCTAATGACTATTTTCTAAAATTTTTGTATCGTCCTTGTGCCAATTCTTAATTGTGATTAAGAAAATTTTTTTTTACAAAAATTTTCCTTACTGTTTTAATGAAGATGCTACGCTGTCTTGTTTGTGTTGTATGCCCTATCGTTGAGTTCCCGTTCAATATCACCTTTGTACTTTTTAACGTCTGCTTTCGTTGTCGTTCTGATTCTTTATCACGAGCACAAGCTGTCAAAATGATTCGATGACGGCAGCGTCAATAATGATACAGCGATGACAATGATGACGACAACGAAAATGCGACAATGGATGATCGCCACGATACCTCTGTAATACCCCTGTTTCATGAATGCGCAATGCAGATCAGAAACAGCGCTGCCGCTACGCGATAGGGAAGTTGGAGAACCGCCCTCTTCTCACCCTCACAGATGCTTCATACGTTCAGTGAAAGCGCTTTATCGCTTTCTAAGTTTTGAACAAATATAATTATTACGTTAATCTGTCCACATACAAAAATATAAATTAAAGATCTTCTTACTATCTTTAACGAAGAACTTTTAAAAATATTGTAATATTCAAAATCCCCTTCTAAAAAAACATGTTATAAAATCTCAAATATATTGAAATGTTAGTCTTTTTTCGCGATATTGATTGATTCTCTCAATACATTCATTTTCATAAGTAGCTCATCGTAGAAATCATGTATTTTAATAAATAAATGTATATGTATGTCAAGCTGATTATCAGTATATAGTAATAGTGTAAAAATTAACTGCAAGCAATTTAAACATTTGCTATTACATTGATGAAGATTTTTCTTTTCTTTTTAGATGTATTCAAAATAGTTTTAAATTTTTAATTAAACAAAAATATTCTTATTATAAGCTTTATTGATAAATAATACTTACTGATAAATCTAACAATCTAACAATCAATAAAAAAGAATCAAATCAAATCAAAATTTTAAATGTTAGAAAATAAGAACTTGATATTTTAGTAACGAAAAAATAAAATAAGATTAATATCGTTACAGTTAGCTTTTTTCAAATATTGATAAAAATAATGCAGAAAAATAGAAACATATTTTAAAGTAAAAATTAACTTAACATTTAATTTTAATTCATATTATTATTAGAGCACTATTAATAAATAGAATAATTAGAATAAATCAGATTATATTAAAATAAAATTGGATCATTAAAAACTTTTACTTATTTATATAACAAATAGATTTCAATATATATGTTATAACAAATATAAAAATAAAAATACTTTCATCATAAATCTAATAATATTCATAATTCATAAACCAGTTATTGCATCCTATTTTGCATCCTGATTTTTATTTCTTTTGCTGCAAAAATATTGTCAATGACGATAATTAAATTGCATCATCAAAATTATTATAAATTATAAATTAAATTATTATAAATTATATTTGTCATGCTTAATATCATAAATTTAATAATAAAACAACAATGGCTTTCGAGAGAAATCGAGGAAAGAAAGGAAATTAATAAATACATATTTTACAATGGTTGTACATTGTATCCACGGATGTAATTTATCAATTAAATTAATAATAACCTTATACTTTCAAATAAAATTATTTTATAAAGGTAACTGCATTACGATATCTAACAAAAATATTTTTTGAGACGCATGTTAACGAAAGCCATAGTGCGGGCGATAATATTACATAATTATAATCACATAAATATTGTATAATTATTAGATTCAATACACATATATATATATATATATATATATATATATATATATATATATTTACATACTTGTCTTTTTTTCACTATTGTGTGTTAAGTTTAACATGAACATTTTATTTATACTACAAGTAGTCTGCATTTTAGTAAACATGTCCCATATCTTTCTTTCTTCTTGTTTATCGTGAAACTGTGATTTCATGTTTCAATTTTTGCCATTTAGTCAACGGAGGTACGCATAATGTTGATTAATGTTGATTGATCCGTACAACAGCGAAGCTTGTGACAATAGGAAAAGTGGGTAATTAGCAGTTTGAGTGGCGCTCGATTGCTCACATTGCTGATTGGTTGACTAAATATTGTGTCTTTTGATAGGTGATCCACTAGAAAATTTCTAAATATCGGCTGTGTGAGTGGTGTGTTTGAAAATGTGTGCATCCCCTTACATGCGATCTAGTAAATTACTAGAATGCACCATACAGCACGTAGCATTCCTAGTAATTTTTCTAGATCGCATGCGAGTCACATGAGAAATAGCATCGTGTATCGTAGGCATTATTCGAGGATCTCTATACTGTGGTTAAACTGTGATCTCACGAAGGTTAGAATGGCCGCTCTCTCTTTTCTTTGCCACAGGTTTGTTTTTATAGCTGAACGAATCTACACTTGTTGTACTTAAAGTGAAATAGATAACATATTCAAAGTTTGGTAAAAATGAGAAAGAAAATTTTAGTGCAATCCAGTACAAGAATGGAAAACAAGTCATATATATTAGATTTGCTTTATTGCGCAGTGGAGAGTAGATGTGATGATTGAAATTAGAAGATTGAAACTTTCGCAATGACTTTACTACCCAGCTTCAAGGCGTGCCTAGTCCATAGGCTCGCCCGCCGAGCTGTTCCGGTTCAAGACAGCGGAGAGATGTCGATACGGATGATAGTCCATCGTCTTGTGCAAAATGGTCGCGTCATATTGCGCTCATTACGAAATAACGAGCGCTTCTGTTCAAGAGGATACGCGGATAAGTACATCAACAAGATACACGTTGCACAAACAGGTAAATTACACCTGATTTTTTTACAACAAACATTTATGAAATTGATGACACAAATGTGTATCAGTATTACGTGATAATTAATCTTGTACTTTGCTTATACAATTCTTTTCTATAACCGAATTAGTGTACACTCGTATTTAAAATGGAATAGACATATATTTGAAGTTTGGCAAAAGCGAGATAGAAAGTTTTAGTCCAATGTAGGAATAAAAAACTAATGTAGGCATACTGTTGACAATTACCTGTTAATAATTAAATTCCATAACAACATGAAAGAGATACATTTTTTTAATATCATTCCGTAAAATTAGAAATAAATTTAAAAATAGAAATTATATGAAAACAAAGATGATAAAGACAAAATAACATTGATGTAAACTTATTTTGTCAATGCAGAGAATTTATCGATATTCTATTTTTTGTTGTAAGACAGTTTATTTTTTATTTATAAATATTTATAAACTGTTAGTAAAATATATTTGGTATTTAA
Organism: Pogonomyrmex barbatus; assembly: GCF_055798465.1. Classification (NCBI taxonomy): domain Eukaryota; kingdom Metazoa; phylum Arthropoda; class Insecta; order Hymenoptera; family Formicidae; genus Pogonomyrmex; species Pogonomyrmex barbatus. Next base: position 108,057 of record NW_028297110.1, read on the forward strand.
TGGTTTTATATATATGTTCATAATAGGTAAATCTCAGAACAGTGGCCTTTTTTGCCAAAATGATGGCAATGTATGGAGTACAGGAAAACATCTCGGTTATTTGGGAACACATGCTCGGCGTATCTTTGTTAACAATATTCTGAAAAGAGTAACTAACAGTCTTGCAGCAGATTTAAGAAGACGTACAGCAAGTAGGCTTGTTTTTGGTGATTCTGCACCATTCTTTGCTCTTGTTGGTACATCGTTAGCGTCAGGTACAGGAATATTAACAAAAGATGATGAGCTGGAAGGAGTATGTTGGGAAATACAGGTTAGTTTGTTTGTTTATAGAAATTTAGATATTGAAACTTTTTTATATATTATTTAAGCTGCATTATTTGTTTGTAAAATCCAATATAAATATATTAATATATTAATATCATTAAGTAATATATTATATAACAATATTTGTAATATTATTTAGGAAGCTGTTTCAAAATTGCAATGGAATATGCCACAAAATGATAAAAATTATCAAGTTATTTCTGATGATGAGAATGATATAACGTTACAAAATTTTGTAATAGGACCTATAATTGCTAAAGGTTGTTCCGCTGCTGTATACGCAGCACGATTTGTAAATACTGTGCAAGATAAAGATAATTCAATAAATATTGATAATGAAACAGAGGATATGAATATATTTCCATTAGCTATAAAAATGATGTTCAATTATGATGTGGAATCCAATGCTGCTGCTATTCTGAAAGCCATGTATAGAGAGATAGTACCTGCTAGAAAACGTTATGGAAATAATTCATTGACTTTTTGGGAACAAAAATTGGCAGAAAATACAGCTATACTACCACCTCATCCAAATATTGTAGCAATGTATTGTGTCTTTGCTGATAGAATACCAATACTACCTGGTTCTTGGAGGATGTATCCTGATGCTTTACCAAGTAGAATCAATCCTCATGGATCAGGCAGAAATATGAGTTTGTTTTTGGTGATGAAAAGGTAATTTTAATTAATGTTACCATAATTAATACATTTATATCTTCAAAAAAGTTGATACTGGCTGCTTCTCGCCCTGATGAAGTGAACTGTAACGTTCACGAAACGTTGGCATTTAACAATGCATAATGACACGGATAATATCCGTAGAAATATTTACTTTTTTGAAGATATAAATGTATTCACAATTTAATATATTTTAATATATTTTTGTAATATATAACATGTTTCTTTTTTTTTAGATATAGTATGACTTTGAAACAATATATAACGAATCGAAACATTGATATGCGGATATCAATATTATTGCTCGCTCAACTCTTAGAAGCAGTAGCTCATATGAATGCAAATGGCATAGCGCATCGGTAAAACTAATTTTATTACTGTTTCCTTATATTAATTATATATTGCAATGTTCACAATTATTCTATAATAAAATTTGTATTCTTTTCTTTTTTCATTAATATTTATAAATCAGAGATCTGAAAAGTGACAACATTTTACTCGATCTATCAGAAGAAACTGATAATTCTCCATCTCTAGTTGTAACGGATTTTGGCTGTTGTTTGGCCGATAAAAATCATGGACTATACTTGCCTTACAACACTCATGATATTGACAAAGGTGGCAATATCGCATTGATGGCACCGGAAGTAATAACAGCGGAGCCGGGTCCTTTTACAAGCATAAATTATACAAAAGCTGATTTTTGGACGGTTGGAACTATAGCATACGAAATATTTGGAATGAAAAATCCATTTCATAGTGAAAAGGAACAAGCTGCTTTAAACAATTATAATTATATTGAAAACGAACTTCCAACACTACCGGATAGTCTGCCATCTATTATTAATGCAATTATAAAAAATGCATTATCTAGAAGTTTATATAAGGTTTGTAAGAGAGCGAACAATCTACTAAAAGATCTAGTTACAGAAATTCAATTTTCAAAATTAACAAATATTAAAATGTTTTTTTCTTTCGAATATATATACATAGCGACTTGATAGCGAATTAGCAGCAACTGTAATGCAATTGTATCTGTGGGCACCTAGTTCATGGTTGAAAAGCGAAACTCAATTACCAACGAGCAATGAGGTAAAAATATGTATTTATAAATTTAAAACACCTACTGATGCTACCTTGGATTGATATCAGAAGTGGAAAAACAATTTTTTTACAAGATCAAAATGAAAATATTTTTTCATTTTAATCTTGCAATAAATAAATCATAAATAATAATAATAAACCATAAATTATTTGCGATAGAATAGATTTGTAAAATGTACTAAAAATGTTTCTTTTTTTGGTAATCAATAAATAACTGTGTAATTTGAATTTGTCTAATCAAAAATAGAAATTTTAAATATATAGAAATTTAATGATTATTGAACCAAAAGAGAAGTTTTTCATAAATTTTACAAATCTATTCTATCAACAAATCTACAAATCAACAATCTATAAATGTCCTTTGGCAATTTTCTAATATCTATCCAGATGAACTCGAGTCAACAACATTAGATAAATTAAGCAAATGCATATGAATTTACAGATTATGCAATGGCTTTTGTGCTTAACCACAAAAGTTCTTTGTGAAGGAAGAAAAACAAATTTATTTCCATCGCATGAATCGTCTGCTGACACAGAACACAATATAAGCAGACACAATGCAAATAAACGAATACTTTCAATACGTTCTTGTGGAAGACGCACAATGCCAGAGTACCAATTAATCGCAAGCTTTCTTAGCAGGGTAACACTTGCTAATGTTAAGAATGCATTAAAATGGATACAACGAAACATATAACTGAAAATAGCATATGTATATATGTAAAACATTAAAAATTTTGTTTAAATTTTAAACAGAAAATTCTTTTTTTTGGGAACATTAAGCAAGAGTAATACAATTCGGAATAACTAACTTAATGAATTCTTAAGTTTTTTTTTTTTTTTTTTTTTAAGTTTATAATTGTTATTTTCATATTCACTGTTCAATATATTTGGTTTTGATATTTCGAGAAACACAAAAGAAACCATTTTAAAACTAGAAATATAATGCAAATAAAATTTATTTTTGAGTAAATGGTTATAATGGCATTTGTATAAATCTTTTTACGATTTAAATGTCTTTTAATTGAATAAAAATTATTGTAAATTATTTCAATTTTATATTTCATATTTATCGTTTATTTATTTAACGATTCCATAACTATTATATTGAAAAATGTAAAGAAATGTTATAAATTTTATAATCAAAAATATATTCATTTGTAGGATATTGCATAAATATTATATATTTCTAAGCACCTAATTAAACTATATTGTGAATAAGATCAAAAATGCATTGTTAGAATAGATTGTATAACTGTAGATTGTATAACTTGGGTGATATTAGAAAATTAAATATATAAAATAGCATATTCATTTATTATTAATTCTTTCCCTGCCTTACTTATTATTATTGAAAACTTTCCGACAATTTTTAAAGGTGAACAAATTACAAAAAAAAATAAACGGAAAAATTGATACCGAATTTATTCAGGAAAACTGAAAAATGTCAAGATATTTTTTTATAAAAAGCACTTATTTTCATAAAAATATGATTGTTAAGGATCTGTAAGGAATCTCTCTCAAAGTGTCTCAACCTTTAAATAGTGCTGAGAAATGGAGGGATAAATCCGCGCCTGCGCATTAGACACGTGCCAACCATCAGCCCAGATCACCTGCGTTCCAATATTCACTACTAGTACTAAAAATCTATAATATATGTCACATAAACTATATGATTTTGAATTATATGATTTTGACTGGTAGTGTCTATCGGAACATGACGTTTCTTCCGTTTCTTAAAAGAAAAACAGTCTATCTATAATCTTGTATATGGAAGCCGTTAGCTTCTCATTGTCGGCGATCTTGTGGTTATAATTGTAATTCTATAAAAGTTTGACAGTTAAATTTATTAGAAATTACGAAAAAATGGCTTATCTAGATAATGTTTTTCAATCATATGCATTAACTGCTTCGAAGGATATGATACCGGATTGGCTTAATGCAGAACAGAGCACGGGGGTAAGTTATTGATATGATGATAATGCAGTTTTAGGTTATAATGACACTGCAAAGTCAAGATTTGACACAAATCTAATTAAAAAATGAAATCTTTTATGAGATTTATATGGCAGAACATCTTATTAAATAATTACCCGATCTGGCATTTCAAATATTGATATTAATTTTACTGTAAAATATATGCTTCAGTATAATATATGTTACATGATAATAAGTAATAATTTACACACACACAGACACACGTACGTGCGCATATTTAATTTTATTTAAAAAAATATCTAAGATCTTCAAATAACTATTTATTATTATGATATATCTCTTTTAAAATCTTAAAATTTTTTGAGATATTTTTTTCTATAATATTACGTTTATGAAATGTACAATTGTTTCCATTAAAATGGAACACTATATAATTATTGATTTTATGCTTTTCCTATACATATATTATTATTTTGTTTCAAATTTGTTCAAAACTTTTAATTATATTTTTTTAAATTTAGAAATTATGATACATGATATATTATTAATTATTTGATTATCGTTTTATTTGATCTTAATTAATTATTATCTTAATTATTTGATAATCATTTTATTGTAACTAAAGATAAAAGTTATGAAAAAGTTATCTATGTAATAAAGTTATTAATTTTGTTATTTTAATTTAATATTTTATATATTAAAGAATATCCTCAAGTTCATATGCTGTAAATACAACATATTGAATATAATTTGTATTCAATAAATTTGTTTTCTATAAACATTTACTTGTATAAGTGTGCAAGAATTTATTTAAAAAAACTATACTTAGAAATATATTTATTAAAAATATTAAAAAAGGAGACAAAATATTTATTGACAATTATATCTAAAAGAAGAAAAATGATTCAAAGTATATAACTGAACAAAACAATAAGATTGATAGCTTTTGTAAATAAAATACATATTTGTTGTTTATATTTACATATTCTTTTATCATACAAAGTTTGATTCAAAGATCTGCAAAGAAGATCATGGGTATATCACATGTTTCCTTATCTTAATTTATGAATTCATAATTAAACTCTATATCAAATGATGCAATGTTTGAAGTTACCTTACAATCTATTTATAGACATCAATTATGGCATGTGAGTTTAATGGTGGCGTCGTAATAGGTGCTGATTCTCGTGGTACAACAGGGTAAAGTTTAATTATGCAGTAGAGCTGTTTCATTTTGATTCTTTATATTAAAATATATATATTTTCTAGGGCATATGTTTCCAATCGTTTTGCTGATAAATTGACAAAAGTAACAGATTATATTTATTGCTGCCGTTCTGGTTCAGCAGCGGACACTCAAGCAATTGCTGATATTGTAGCTTATCATTTAAGCTTACATCAGTAAGATATTAGGAAATATGCACACACGCGTGTGCGCAGAAATTTATTGCACTGATTTATTGTACTGATTATTCATTGATAATAAAATATACTGTTTTTTCCAAGGATGGAACTTGGAAGACAACCCTTAGTGGAGACTGCTGCTAATGTATTTCGTGAAATATGCTATAATTATCGAGATTCCTTAATGGCTGGAATCCTGGTGGCAGGATGGGATAAACAGAAAGGTGGTCAGGTCTATAGCATTCCTATTGGTGGCATGTGTGTCAGACAGCCAATCTCAATCGGTGGTTCTGGTTCAACATATGTATATGGTTATGTGGATGCACAATACAAGCCTGATATGTCGAAAGACGAGTGTCTCCAATTGGTAGAAAACAGTAAGTATTTGAAGAATTGTAAAAAGAAAATAAGATTCAGTAATATGCATTAATATAATGTGTACTTTTATAATGTGAATTAATATAATAACATTTTTTTTAGCACTCGCATTAGCTATGGCTCGTGATGGTAGCAGTGGTGGTGTGATACGAACTGGTGTAATCACAGAGAAAGGAATTGAAAGGAAAGTTATACTTGGTAATGAATTGCCACGCTTTTACGAAGGTTGAAAACCATGTCATTAATATCGTTATCGCAATATTTAATGTAAGGTATCTACAAAATTTAAAAATCATGTAGAGTACATGGCGCATTTATAAATTAAAATTAAAAAGAAAATTATAATACAATATTCTGTTGTTTCTGTTATTCTTCGATATTCATCTTAGGTATATGATAAGTATTTCCATTCTGATAACATGCCAAATATGAAAACTTAATCTTTTTTTTTTTTTTTTTTTATATATATATAATACATTTAGAAGTATTGATTATAGAATATTCTGAAATAAAATTTTAATTACAGGTTTTTTTTCTATTAAGGGATTTGGTTTTATATATGAAAATTTGAAATCGCATTTTTCACTTTAATTATATCTGTCTTCAATTAAATATATATCTTATCACTACAAAATTTAGGTCGCATTATCCACTTACGGAACTTCTAACTGTGAGGTATACTTGTCAGTCGTTCGTACTCCATACTTTATACCCATTGTCAGTTTAATTAGAAGATTGTCGCAATGACACTATCATGATGCGCGTAATCGCGACGCGACAGTCCGGACTCTCTCAGATCTTGCCATAGTTCGCATGATCCTTATATCAAGGTAGTCATCTTTTGGCTTTCGACATATTCATTAGTCTTGCGAGTGATATATGCTACTCGATCTTGTTAGCCGATTAACGACGATTAATCTAATAAGAAAACGATTTTTATAGCCTTCGAACTCTTAACAAAACGCGTGTGTTTATATTTTTAAAGCAATAAATTATTGTTGATTTACTATATACATCCGTGAAAAGATTCCTAATTTCTTGCAATACATATAATAATTTATATTATCAGGTTAAGATCAGTGATTACAGTCTCTTTTTATTTATGTGCTAAAATTAAA